>NC_061122.1:86060867-86138566 GCF_002878395.1 Capsicum annuum
TTAGAACATAACAAAACCACCAAAACTCAAGAGTTAATTACCAAGGCATTATGAAGTAGTATCTCCATACCAACTATAGCTTGCAAGCAATGTCATTAGCCAACACTTAGGGATTCCAATGTACCCCATAGGATTTCCAATCAATAAAAACCATCCCTATCAAGGCTTTTCCAAATCATTCAATTCAATCAAACCAATTTAGGCTTCATTACTATATTATGCAATGCAAAGTTTTCAATAAAAGTCAAACTATGCGACAAAAACATTCTCATTGGCATTTTAACAAACATGTTAAGTGAATATAGTTCCAAAACCCAAAACCAAGAACCAATTAACCATTCTCATGCAACCACATGTTCAAACAAATATTATAACATGAAAACCATAAGAAAAATATGGAAAAACATTATCTATCCATTAGTAACCAAAACCCCCCAACATATATTTTAGAACCAACAAAAACCCATAATTATACCATGAAAACCATTAAGAAAAATATGATTTTAGTTTGAACTAACAATAAGGGAGGACTAACATGTCTTAGATACCAAAAAAGATAGAGAAAAACCACCCTTTAGATCCTTAATTAATTATCTTGAAGAAAACCCTAGCCTTTTTAGAACCAAGAGCCTTGAGAGAGATTTTAAGTGTTTTGAGAGTGTTTGATTGAGAAGTAAACGGTTAATGAAGTCCCAGAAGTGTTTTAAGTCATGGGATCAAAAGAAGTTAAGAGGGGAAATGTCTAAAATACCCCAAACTTAAACTATAAAAATCACTACAGGAGGGTATAGTTTGTACCCCTCACTCGTACCCACATCATACAAGTGGTACCCTCCACTCATACCTTGATCAGAATGGTGGACACCACATACTATCCACTATACGACTCCTCTTTCCCCACTCGTACCCATAATATTCAAGTAGTAACCATAAGTCGTATCCAAGATAGAATAAAAGGGGTTGGACACTGGACAACTTATGACTTCACTATACCACTCGTACCCTGAACATATGACTCATCATCAATAGCTAGTAACCACAATAAAAACCTACCTATTACTCACTAGACATCTTATGAGTTGGGTTACCTGAACCGTACCCTCACCATACAACTTATATGGTAAGTCGTATGATCCACTGAAATCTAAAAATGTAGGAAATTTCCAAGGGCCAAACTAAAACACCTAGTTAAAAATTTCTTCAATTAATGTCTCTAGGGTGGGTACGACTAGTGGTATGAGTCGTATCCCTTCAATATAAGTTGTATCATCTTTATCTTCCCCTATCATATCCTAGGAAGTATGGTAAGGGTTAATTACTATATTAGGTACAATAACCCCCTCCCCAATCATACCAAAGGGTATGAGTCATACCAAGTGAGTCGTATAGAACTTGGACTTGAACTTTGAGTAGACTTCTTTTGATATGGTTGAAGCATACGAGTTAAGGGTCCAATTGTACCCTTTGGATATGACTCAAGGGTGTGTGATCATACCCTTAACAACGTAGATGACCTAGGAGAAGCCTAGGGTACAAGTTAGGGTACCACTCATACCCTAAGGTATAGTTCCCCTAGTAAGTCATACCGCTGGATGGGTCTATTTTCCATCTTTTAGTTGAGGGCTTTGTGGTCATTTCCTACACCCTAAACCCTAATTACCTTCATGATATAAGTGTATATGGCCTCCTTAAACACATTTGGAGTGGATCAAACATCCAAAACACTCACTCAAACTTATCTCTAAAGAATTGAGGCTAGGTTTTCAAGGGTAATCTTTAAGAGGCAAAGTAAAGTCAAGACTTTTGGTGAATTAATTTGTCTATGGTATGTAAATCTTCCCCTTGTTAGACAAATCTAAATCCATGTATTTTTCATATGTATTAGTAAGTGTACATGATGATTTTAAAATTAAATCAAAGGGTTTTGTTGCCTAATGATAAATAATGTTATTTCTTTCTTAGACTTATGTTTGTACATATTAATAATTAGGATTTGCATATGTGGGTGCTTATTGTATATTGTTTAACATAAGGATCCGCATTAACCCTAATCTTGATGATTTCTACCATAAAAATATCCTTGTTAAAGGTATGCACATAAGGTGTTTGTGAAAATGTCTAAGTGAATTATGTAGTCACATGTGGTGACGTGTTGAACCAAGACAACAACCCAATAAGTATGAATAACTGATAAAATATGTTGTAAAAGTATTGTGAGTCATGTATTATGAAATGATAACCTTGTTGATTTAATGACTAACAAGGGGTTGAAGTCCCTCAATATGAAGATGAACTTGAATTATGTATTGAGCTAAAGTGTGGTGAGGATGTGATATATGAATATTAATGAAATGTGAATAGTTTTTAGGGTCATGATGACCATAAATTAAATTGTATAATAAATTGAATAAAAACAATTGCCTATTGAAATGGTTGAGCAATGAAGGCTCCCATAAAGATCATGGGGTCATGCATAGTGTTGAATTAGTTAAATGGTTAAAGTCCTTAAGCATTGTATGGAATAAATGTTGATGCATGGGAAAAGAGTTAAAGTCCAAATGTCAACTAATTATAGTTGTGATGGATTGAGGTTGAAGTCCTTTGCCTTATGAAATAGGCTTGAGGTTGGAGTCCCTTGCCTAATAAAATTGTTCAATGTTAAAGTCCCTTTGTTAAAGAAATCTCTTGAGGTTAATGTACCTCACCGAATGAAATGGCTTATGGCTAGATTCCCTTAACATGAGGTTAGAGTCCCTTGTCTAACGAATGGGCTTAATTTTGGAGTCCCTTACCAAGATAAATATTTATGTGGCTAGAGTCCCTTGTTGAATGATTGTTTATGTGGTTAAAGTCCTTGGCTAATGACAGTGTGAGCATGGTTAAAGTCCTTTGTCTAATGGTATGAGAATATGGTTAAAGTCCTATACTTAACAAGAAATACTTGAATCTATAAATGAGGAGGGTTAAAGTCCCCTACTTCATGTTTAATGAATAAATGTTCAAGAATGTTGTTAAGCCTTAATTTCTTGATTGGCATATGATATAACTATATGTAAGGTTAAGTGTATGAATGTGATTGAATATGATAGATTGACTTGTTGTTAAATGATGATGCTATTATATCCTTATCCTTGAGTTACATGCTAGTGTTACAACTGTTAACCGTCTCTTAACACTCTGTCCTCACGTGACATAGGGGTTGGAGCATCATTTTCTCTTCCTGTGCAGTGATTAGGTGATTTAAATGGTTAGTGCATTGACTTCAAAATGGTGAGCTTTCTTATTTCAAAAGATATTCATTCCTGGTTTCCTATCTTTAGATTTAGTATTATGTTGACTTGGCTTGGCTTTTGTCGGGGGCCTGTCCCGACATATACATTTCTAAAATATCGATTTGAATAAAGGTTTTGTGGATAATTGTGAACTTGGTGGAATGTTTAGATTAATGAATCAAATAAAGTGTTTAGACATGTTTAAGTTATGACTTATAGTGTTTTTATGCTATCTTATTGTATGGATGGGATTCATCCAACCATTGTGATTTATATTGATGGTTAGGTTGGGTTATCAAGGCAATCTATGGTTCATGTGGGCTTAAGGTGGCGTGTCAATTTGGTATCAGAGCCTAGGTTTATGGTCGGTTAGGTATGCACAATACCGTGTCAAGTAGAGTCTCTTTTATGGATGTGTAGCGCGCCACACTTATAAAAAAGGGGCTATAAGGCATTTTAGTAAATGTTTTCCTTTCTTGTGTTTCAATCTAAAGCTATAGATTCTAAGGTTTTGGATTCATCTGATTTTCATTTGCTATCTATCAAATCATGCCTCTAAGGAGATTACAGGTTTAGGCAAACACTTTTTCTCTAATTGAGGTCCCTATAGATAAAGCTCCTACAACTTTCAAAGTTCAGACCTGGGCTAGGGTTGTGGCATCTGGCCATCTTCTAGGGTTCCACCTGTCCCCACCAACCCCACTACGAGAGTGGCCCTTCTATTCCAACACCTCAAAGGGAGTCTACTAATGGTGAATTTTGTTGCTTTATCAACCTCTTGACTTAATTAGTAGCCTCTCAATCAGAGCATAGTACTTCGATTACTATTTCTTTTGAGGCCACAAAAATTGGCTAATTTATTAGGTTGATCCCTCCTCTATTCTTTGGTATGAAAGTGGGGGAAGATCCTCAAGGCTTCATTGATGAAATGGTGAAGATCTTCTGAATCATGCATACTTTGGAGATTGAGGACGTAGAGTTTGCTTCCTACCAATTGAAAGATGCAGCATACAAATGGTATAAGGGGTGGGATGAGTCTAAAGGTGTTGATTCTAGTCCCGCCATGAGGGAATATTTCTCCGAGGCTTTCTTAGACCACTTCTTTCATCTCGAGTTGAGGAAGGCAAAGACGGAAGAGTTTGTGAACTTGAAACAAGGAAGGAGGCCTGTTCAAGAGTATGCCTTGAGATTCCATCAATTGTCAAGATATGCTCCCAAGATGGTTTCTATCATGATGTCTATAATGCATAAGTTTGTCTCAGGATTATCTCGTGAGTTAGTCCTTGAGATCAAGGCGGCCTTGTTGATTGAGAACATGGATGTTTCTAGATTTATTGTGTATATGCAACAAATGGAAAAAGAGAAAAAGAAGCAAGTTGAGTTTAGTGAAAGTCAAGGAAAGAAGATTAGGTCTTTTAAGCCTAGTGGTAGAGATGAGGGTAAGTAGTCATGGAAGAATTGGGGGAGTTTGAGTTATTTCTCCTCGGCTAGTGCTCACTCTCCTTACCCAAAGTTGTCAGGTGAAAGTCGATGTTAGTTTAGTGGTGGGATTTAGAAAAAGACTGCCCAATTCCAAGCTAGTGGTGCCCAGTCGGTTCAACCCTGCCCTCCTGGCAGATTCTATGGTCAGAGTCATTATAGTCAGTGTGAGAAGGGGAGAAATAAATGTTTTAGTTGTGGTCAGATTGGGCACATGCAGAGTGAGTTACCCACTTTAGCATCTTCCTGGGCCAACAAGGATCCTATTTCTACTTTACCCACTCTCACACCGAAAGGTGCTATGTCTACCTCTGCTTTTGTTTCTGGCACCGACGCTAGCTAAAACCGTTTGTATGCACTTACTATTTACCAGGATTCTAAGGTGTATCTCGATATTGTCATAGGTATGTTGAGAATTTTCATCTGTTATATGTATTGTTTGATTAATCCAGGGTCCAATATTTCTTATTTGACCAGGTATCTAGCTGTACATCTTGATTATGTTCCCAAGATTCTATCGGTTCCTTTTTTATTTCTATCTCGGTAGGAGACTTTGTGATTTCTAGAAGATTATATAGGGGATGTGTGGTATCTGTAGGTGGTAGAGATACTTTTTTAGACTTGATAGATTTGGACATGGTAAATTTTGATGTCATTCTAGGGATGGATTGGTTGCACACTTGCTATGCTTTCTTAGATTGTCGGACCCATAGGCCATGTTTAAATTCCCTAATGAGCCTGTCATTATATGGGAAGGTGGTTCCCTAGTGCCTATACAAAGGTTCATTTCCTATCTAAAGGCCCAAAATTTGATTTTAAAGGGGTATTTGTATTATGTGGTCTAAGTGAAAGATCTTTACTCAGAAGAGCCTTCTCTAGAATCCGTTCCCAGGGTTAATGAGTTTCCCGAGGTGTTTCCCAATGATTTTCTCGGTGTTTCTCCCAATACGGAAATTGATTTTGGGATTTATCTTGTTCAAGACACTCGCCCAATTTCTATCCCTCCTTATAGAATGGCTCTAGTAGAGTTGAAAGAGCTCAAGGCGTAAATGAAAGACCTCTTAGATAAGGGTTTTATCCACCCTAGTGTGTCTTTGTAGGGTGGTCCCGTGTTGTTTGTGCGCAAGAAGGATGGCTCCCTTTGTATGTTCATTGATTATCATCAGTTGAATAGAGTGATCATAATAAATATCCTCTTTCTAGGATATATGATTTGTTTGATCAACTTCAGGGTGCAAAGTATTTCGCTAAGATTGATCTTAGATTGGGTTATCATCAGCTTAAGATTATGAATGCGGATATCCCTAAGACTGCCTTTAGAACCCGGTATGGTCACTATGAGTTTCTTGTCATGTCTTTTGGGTTGACCAATGCCCCCGCGGAATTTATGGACTTGATGAATAGGGTCTTCCGTCTGTTCTTGGACATAGTTTAAGACTGATCACTCATACACTATCTCAACATAGAAACGTTAACACCGGATTAATGGAGTTCAAACACTAGAATGCCACTCCAACTCATATGCAACATTACTAACCCTTCTTAAAACCAAGTACGGACCAACATACTGGGGATTGATCTTTTCCTTCTTACCAATCCACATAACTCCCTTCATAGGAGACACCCTTAGGAACACCATATCCCTAATATCAAACTCCAACTCTCTTCGTCTCACATCAACATAGGACTTTTGGAGACTTTGTATAGACTAAAGTCTATCTTGAATCACCTTCACCTTCTCTATGGCTTGGTGAACCAAATCTGGGCCAAACATGTCCGCCTCAGCAACCTCGAATCACCCAATAGGATACCTATACCTCCTACCATACAAGACCTTAAACGGAGCAATCCCAATGCAAGAGTGATAGCTATTATTTTAAGCAAACTCTACAAGAGGTAATTTCTCAACCCAACTAACACAATAGTCAATCACACAAGCACGAAGCATATCCTCTAATGTCTAATGGTTCTTTCTACTTGCCCATCCGACTTTGGGTAGAAATTAGTACTCAGACTAACCTTAGTCCCCAACCCTTTTTAAAACAACCACAAAATGTGAGATGAAAAATGCTTACCATGATCCGAGATGATAGAAATAGGTACCCCATGACTCTTCACAATCTCATGTAGATACAACCTTGCAAAATCCTCGATCGAGAAGTTAGTCCTCACTAGAAAAAACTGAGTAGAATTTGTCATCCTATCCATTATGACCCAAGCCAAATCAAACTAGTTCCAAGATTAAGGAAGATCGGTAACAAAATCCATGTTGATCACTTCCCACTTCCACTCTAGCGACTCGACTTCTTGGCACAAACCTCCGGGCCTTATGTGCTCAATCTTCACTTGCTGACACACCATGCACTTGGCCATAAAATTTGCCATATCCCTCATTTATTGTTCCATCAATATATCTCCTTAAGGTCATGATAAATTTTCATTGAACTGGGATAAACAATGTAGCACGACTCATGTGACTCTTCCAATGTCACATCCCAAAATAACCCCGAGACGTGACTAGCTACCACTACCACCACTTGCCAGGAGAATTAATTTTTGATACATTCATAATATCTACAAACACTGACATAAATACATGTACAACTTAAAGTACGTGAAATAGTTATTAAATGCATGGTAATTATCCACCCGATTATCATAATACGATTTATGAAAACAACAATACTTAGATAATAACTCTCTAGCCTCAAATCCCGCACTAAGACCATAAAGAATCTAAACATAGTTAGTTACATGAGTTCAGCTTTCGGGCATACAAACCCAATGAAAAGAAATATAAGCTAAAAATAACTAAATTTGAATGAAACCCTTCATGAACAATGTGAAGGGTCACCTCAGCGATAGAATCCACACATAAAGACAGTCAACCATAAGTCTCTCCCTCTGCAATCGTTTCTGCAGATATGCAAGTAAAAAGTGAGCTATATATAAATATAACCCAGTAAGATCCTTGACCCGCTACTTTAATACCCCTGGAACAAGTGTTAGAAAATACAAGGCTTAACAAAATACCCAAATAATATGTACATAATGTATTTCATAAGGTAATGTTAATAAGATTCAAAAGGAAGTTTAAAAAGCCACTCTGTATCTCAACTAAACCAGCTCTCATGACTTGTTATGAACAGCAATGAAGATGATCTGCCTAACACCCTGGCAAGTCCACGGCAGTACGTATAATGCCCCAAAAGTCTTCTACAGCAGCATACAAGCCCCTAACAAATTAAGGCAACATAAGTATGTCCCTAACATATTACGACATCTATGTATGCCCCTAGAGACTATAACGACAACAAAGAAAATATGTTCAATTCCCCAACATCACCTCACATACTATCACAAAGCAGTTCTTACTAAACTTAACAAATACATAACCACAACAAGTCAATACCACCGATTCTACTTAGTCGTATTCTTGTTCCAACACATGGTTTAGGCAGAAAAAAATATATATCTATTTTTATAAAGAAGTTTGAAAATAAAGTATCAAAGTTTAAAGTCTCACTTACCTCACTAATGAAAAATTACCCTACTTTGCAATGGGTGGGTCATTAACCAAATAATGACCAATGGGATCAATCTAAACAAAATTTTAAATAAGAATATCAGTTATGTTATTTCAGGGTTAAGTCTCAATATCCCCAACTTTGAACTTAGAGCTACACCTTAATATATCACACAGCATATATTAAATTAAAAATAATATTCCAATAAAACTATCCAAACATAATACCAATGATTAGGAAAAGAAAGTTCTGAAACAAGCTTTAGCTTTGCTTACTGCCATAACTCCGAAAGTTGAAAATTATTATTTTCTCATGCTATTGAAACCAAAGCTAAGACATAATTTACTTCTTGTTTAGGTAATCATTATTGTAATAACACGACCCTTCACTATAGACCAATCATAAACCTCAATTAATTCTATTCTATTACTTAACATCATGAACAAACCCCTACACTACTATAATGAGCAACCACTGCCCTATTGTACGTGTATTTTAATTTCCATACCAAAGAACAATGAAAAAAGTTCTTACCTTAACAACTGAAAAGCTTCAATCTAACTTTTGTATTCTCCAACTTATATGTTTTTCTCCTGTGCTGCATGTTTATATCTTCTAAGAATAAAGGGAACAATATATAGCCCAAGTATTGTGCTTGTAACGTTAGAAACGTAAAACTGAAGAAGGCTTTTGGATGGACCCTTTTAATTCCCTTAATTAACGTTAATAAATTGTTAAAATTACCAGTTAACCCTTCATTACAAAAATAATAAGTTGGGTTATTACATTCTTCTCCACTTAAAATAACATTCGTCCTCGAGCGGGTCTAGATTCATGCCTGAAGTGTCAAATAAGTGAGGATATCTAACTCGAATATCCTCTTAGGACTTCCAAGTAGCCTCCTCGATTGGATGATTATGCCATAATACTCTTACGGAAGTTATCTTTTTTATATCAATTATCGCACTTGCCTATCAAGAAAAACTATCAGAATTTCCTCATAAGTCAGATTCTTATCAAGATCTACATTCTCTGGCTTGATCTTATGGCTATCATCACGAACATACCATTTAAGCATAGACATGTGAAACATAGCATGTACTACTGATAATATCAGAGGTAAAGCTAGGCTATATGCCACCAATCTAATCTGGTCCAAGATCTCATAAGGACCGTTGCATTCAGGACTCAACTTAACTTTCCAGCTAAATATCAAAACTCCTTTCATAGGAGAAACTTCAAAAAAAATCTCCTTTTGTAAACTCCAAATCACGGACCCTCTTATATGTGTAGGACTTTTTTATGCTTTGTTACGTCTTAAGTAAGTCTCATATATAAGAAACCTTCTCCAATGTATGCTGAACTAAAGTTGGACCTAATAATTGTGCTTTGACGAGTTTAAACCAGCAAACAGGTCAACGACATGTGCGACCATATAGAGCCTCATATGGTTCCATTTGAATGCTGGACTAGTAGCTATTATTATAAGCAAACTCTGCCAAAGGTTGTTGGTCATCTCAATGGCCAACAAAATCAATTGTGCAAGCTATAAGCTTGTCCTCCAAGATCTCAATAACTCGCTCAGACTACCCATCGATCTACGGATGAAAATCCATACTCAACTCAACTTGCGACCCTAATGCATTCTGAAAAAAGATTTCCAAAACTCAGTAGTGAACTGTAAACCTATAATACCCGAAAAAGAGATCCTGAGATTTCACACGATGCTTAGGGTCACAAGTAATCCCAAGATAACCCTTCTATTGACATACTTATAAGCAACTGAATAAAATACATAAATCTGAACAAAATCAGCATAAACATAAACATTTTCTGGACTGGATCAATACAAATCTAAATTTATAAGATTACAACTTTGCTGTTACAAACAAAATGAAAATTAAACACATTAATACTACTGACTGTCTATGAAGCCTCTACTAGTACTTACTATAGGTATCCTGGTCATGATTCCCAACTATCCCAACTCAATACGACTGAATAAATAAATTATAATACTTCTCAAACTGTACAACTAACTCATGCCCTTGAATTTAAAGGATTTATCACCTGCTGACTGGAAGCTGAGAACTGACTGAATATGGTATATGCACTACAATTTGTACCTACATTATTAGACAATATAGCACATAGACATATATGTGGATCGGTACTTTGAAGATGTACTGAATATATAGGGGTGTATACAATAGTTAAACAATAGCATCACTCTTTATAGAAATCATGCATACTGATATAAATGACTCACATAGCTTGAATAAAGCTAAAATATAAACCTCATAAATCATGAATCATGAAACCTATAGTGTAAATCTCGTGAGTCATTATACTTAGTTTCTAAAATATGTATTCTGCTCTTATTCTCAAAACTTGCAAACTAAAGAGATCTCAAAACAATAACTCTCAAAACTCATGCTTTTATCCTAAGGAGAATAGGAGACTTCTTTTAAAACTTGAGGACTTAAAAGACTTGAGATTATGGAATTTTGGGACTTTAGAACGTTATAACTTTGGGATTGGGAGTTTCTTCTAACCGACATAAACCATGTGAGATGACATGGAGCATAACGTCCTACCCATGTTAAAGAGAGCTGTTCTACCCTTGCCATCAGAATAGAACCTTAACTTTAGTGATCACTATCTCAACCTCGGACCCATAAATCTTAATCCAACGGTGGCACGTAGTTCTTGGGCATGAGACCTTGGAATAATACCCAACTCGGTGCTAAATACTACTCCCATACTTAGGCTCCGAACTTTTAGGAAATCCACCTTAAAATAGCATAAGGGTTTATAATAAAAACCAATAACGCTTCTCTTTGCTATAAATCATGAACTATATGAATAATGTGGATTCTTTATCTTAGCTTAAGATCAAAAGATCAAATATTTCTTATCAAAGCATGCTAAAAATATAAGCTTCTTGAGATATCAAACCTCAATCTTAAGGATTAAAGCTCATGCTTCAAACTCATGTCAAAACATCTCAAAATTCATGCTTGATAACATAAACATTGTAAATCATATTAAAATTTGAAAATTTCAGCAATGCTCATAAAAATATAAACAAACTCATGAAATTTATCTTCAACAACTCTCAAAAACTCAAAATCTTATAAATAGTGTTAATGAGTATGAATCCCAATTTAGAACTCATATATAAACATTCAAAATCATAGAAAAATATCCAACTCAATATGCTTCTTGAAAATACTTCAACACCATCAAAATAATAAAATCAACAATGTCAATATCATACTTAATCTCACTTTTGAAAATCTAAAAAATTGCGTTACGCGCATAAATACATGAAAATTGTCATGTAATTCAATATTCAATCATTTGTAAACTCATAATCTTTAAACAATATAAATTGGGTATAAACCCTAACTTCAAATTCATGGAAAATCACATAAAATTCAGTAATCTATAAGTTAAAACAAGTTTTGGACATAAGGAACAAAGGATTATCCTTGTTGAAACCCCACATACCTTAAATGACGATCTTGGATGAGAAATCTTGAATCTTGAATTTCCTAGGATGAATTAAATGTAAAATCTTAAACTTTTAAATCTCTAATGGTGTTCTTGAAGCTTCTTCTTGAGATTCTTGGTTGAGTGAACCAAATTCATGGTTTTTCTTAAAGGTATTGTAATGAAAGCTTGAATTTCTTGAATGGGGATTAGGGTTTGTTCTTGAGGGAGGCTTGGAGAGAAATTATGAGTAAAGGGGCAAATAATGCTCCCTAAGGCTCTAATTATCTGTTATGGATGAGCTTGGGTGAAGTAAAGGACCTTTTTACTCTTAAAACGCGAAAATAGAACCTGGAAATTGGGTGTGTGCGATAGGGCGTGCGTCGCACGCTAATCGCATAATGCTACTGCCTCTCTTATGAAATGGCCATAACTTTTAGCTCGGGTATTGGAGTTTGGAAAAATTGGTATCGTCGGAAATAAAATTCAATTATCTATAATTTGGTGGGTCTTGGGATAAAAAATTTCATGTATATAAAACGTTATACATGCTTGAAGTAGACCCTTGTAGAATCAAATATTGAATTTTGGATGAATCAAAGGATCTTAGCTCAACTTGGCTCTAAATGATTTCTATGAACATTTTTAACCTCATGAGCATTCTACTCACTAGTATAAAGATCATGAAACTTATATTCATATGAGAATCACTTAGATAATAACTTATACACTTACAAACGATGGTTCATAGACTAGCCCAAAAATGCGGGGTATTACATTATCTCCCCCTTGGGAAACATTCATCCTCGAATATGGCTAATTAAGCTGAAAAACTGAGGAATCTGAGGTTATAAGCTATCATGCACAACTGAAATAAATTGAATAGCTAAATCTTAAACATAATGAGCTACTGAACTGATCTACAAATGGATGAATTCTTATGAACAAAGCTATATGGCAAAGACAGAAACAAGAGAGTCAACTTATGAGTAACCATTTCTTTATGATGGATTTGATCTTATGAGAAAAAATGAGAGGTTTTGTAACATGAAAAAAAAATCCGGGTATTACAATACCTCCCCCCTTGGGATCATTTGTCCCAAAATGATACTGATTCAGTTGAATGACTAGAAAAAGACTGAGATGGTACACAAGATACTTACAGACTGAATCATAATGGATGCTTACACCCAAATAGGGTATTTACTCAACACTCTTCTAAGAAATTTCTAATGATATTTGGGCGTAAATAACTTTGGGCATAATTTGAATAAAATATCTGAATAAGCAATTACAACATTGCTACCCCTTTGTGTCCTGGAACATAGACCCATAAATCATAAGCTAGGATACAATTTCTAGGCCTTAAGAAATGCTACTTCTTACTTTCAAGCTTAGCAACACTTCACAAATTCTTCCTCGACTATGCTATTCTCCTCAAATATCACACTCGCTTGATTCAACTTAAAGTTTTCATACGGCATTGATATATCCGTCTACGAAAGTCTAAACGAAACTAGATCTCTTTAGCATGGTAAGGCCTAACTCAAAACCACAAGGTGCTCACGTAACTCCACACCATAATACAAATCTGATCAATGAATTCAACACTTCGAGCACTATCATAACTACTCACTCTAGGATGACTTTTCCTCACCACTTTAACAACTAAATTCAACCTCTTACATACTGACATGACGTTCAAGCTAGCTTCATATCCATATCTACAGCATTCAATTCTTGAAAAGACACACCTACACTATTCTCAACTAACCAAATCATACATAGGACTTTACCTGAATATTCTCCACTCATGGACTTACATAAAACAAACATACATTAATCTTTCCCAACATGACACAGTTACTCCTTTCCATCTACATAATCATTCATCATCTTTCTCTTGATCTTAGAAAAGGTCACTGAAAGATTGGAATATCGGGATTCGAAACATGAAGGGATACTAAGTATAACTTAACACCTTACTGAGGCCTTAGGAATAGAGCATTCACGACATGGATTCATTAAAGAGCTCTAATCTAAGGACGTACATGTTGCTGATCATAAAGATTATCGCTTGAGTACTGAAACTAAACTTACTGTAAAGCATGAGTACATGAGTCATGATCTGCATGGCCTGAGCTTAGAATCCATAATTTTATAGAATGTAATTTGTACTGTTGAGTGAACTAGACTACTTATGCTAGGAACTGGAAGTATACGTGATTTTTTCCTCTAAGGTGCATAAATATGAACTGTAGTCATGGAGCCGACATGTAAGGCATGATTAGATAACTGAAGATGTTGGAATCGGAGTGGGTTGAGCCTCATCCTTATTTCCTGATGTTCTATAACATTCTAGGATCACTACTAAAAATTTGGAAGGCTAACTTGATTACTCATTCTATCATCTCCCCCTTAGCTTTAAGCCACCACTCTAAGTCTATGAACCAGTGTATAAGCTCAAATCTAAACTAAAATCACTTTACTCTAGAGTCCGGATACAATCAATACACAAACTAACCCTGAAAGACGGTATCTTTATGTATAATACCCAATGCTAATACCTCCTTCTAAGATTTGACCCTTAGATTTCTATAGCCCCAAAAGTCATCATGTAACAACTAAAACATTCACCAACTTAGATTCTAACACTAAACATGGATATCATCAACCTATAATAGGTCATACTTCTTCCATCGTAGTCTACTAATATCGCATCTCAAAACTTATATTTTTCCTCTAAACCATGAGAGTCAAAATCATACTTAAAAAGGCTCAACACCTTTAATCATAATCATAACTCCTTAACTTATCTATCAAGAACATAATTCATTATCTAACTAGTCTTTCTCTGCATAGAATCTCCACGGTACTACTAACTACACCACATGCAATAATCCTCGAAACTAATGCAGCCCCATAGCACCTTAGGCATACTTCTACATCATACATACAACATCAGACTCGATTACGAATCAAATAAACTGAAGATCTTGTATACACTGTTCAAGCCTACTTGATAACTTCCATTCAACAAACATTCACAACACATCAATCATTATACCCACATTGATCGCCATCTACTATTCAAACTTAGTGTTTAGTTCTAGCTATGATGAACCACAACTTTACATAATATTCTTACATGCCAAACATCTGAAAACATTAGTCCGCTAAAACTTCATAACAATAATAATCTATCATAATCATAAGGACTATCTTATTTACAATCCATCAACACATCCTCCTTCTACATATTATTACTATTCACCCATCTATACACCTAACTTTTTTCAAAGCTCTATAAGTTTAAACTAAACTCCCTTTTTGTATATTTAAGGAAGCCTAAATTAACAACACTCATCCACTAAGTACCTTCATCAATAACCTATACTTTTCTTGCACAACAAACACCGTCAACAACTCTTGTCATACTTCAAGTAAACAACAATTCACCTTAACTAATAAGTCCTCCTTTGCCTTCTACTAAACTAACAGACATCTACTAAACTAACACACAAGGACATATCACTTCATTACTAACTCAATCGTATTCAAAAATATTCGGATATACATATATTCAATAAATTTCCCTTACCATTTTTCTTGTCACTAAACCTTTAAACCCCCAGTTCCAACCAACACAAAAACAACAAAATGAATAACAGGTTGCTAGTGAATCAAAATAGGCCTCACACGACTTCACTAGACTTTGATTCTCTATTTGGAACAAGAAAATGAGATGAATAACAAAGAAACTATGCTAGTAAATCAAAAGAGCCCCACACGACTTCACTAGACTTTTAGTTTGAACCACACAATGATAACAAGATTACAAGAGATAGAAACTTGACACATAATATCCGATGATCTAAGAATACACATATTACTCTATCTTAATTAAACGACTCATAAGAATAGGGACATAACTTTAAAATTGAGGGGACTTATAACACACTAGAAGGTTTCTCTCAAGCCACTTTGTGATACTTTTAAAACTTTTTACTAGCAAGTCTGAGAGCATTATCAGGGGAGGAAATTAGAACTTTTCGATCATGTTACCGCAAGAATAGTACATAAATAGAGAAGTATAGATTATTATTATGGATTCTGAGGAGGAATCTGAAAGTACATCTGACATAGTCTTAGTGCACGATTTTTACAAACATGAAAAAGCACTTAAATCTTCAGAACTCAAAAGCACTGATAGGATACTTTCTAGCCTTCTTATAACCCCCATAACTATCTGGGGAGAATTAAGCTTGACAATTTCTGGTAACTTAAATATGAGGCAGATATGGCCTGAATAGAGTAAGATGGAAATTTGCATAAGCTTTTTAAAGGACCTTTTTATGGCACGAACTGAAACTTGAAAGAATGGGGATGCCTTGTAGCCTCTCGAAGAAAAGTACAGACGTCTCCGTACCGTTCTGCAAGAGTCGACTAGACACGAGTTCACAGACCCCCTAGGACTCTTGAACTCTGTGCTCCGCTATCAAGTTTTTAATGCCCCGAAAATGGGTCCTGAGATGTCACACAGGACTTAGGGTCACAAGTGATCCTAAGCTAACCCTTCTACTAGAATACTTATAAGTAACTGAATAAAATACATAAATCTTACCAAAATCAGCAAAAATATAAAACTTTTCTGAACTAGATCAATACAAATCTGAATTTATAAGATTACAACTCTACACTTAAAAATAAAATTGAAATTAAACACATTAACAGTACTGACTGTCTATGAAGCCTCTACTAGTACTGACTATAGGTGGCCGGGTCATGACTCCCAGCTATCCCAACTCAATCCGACTGAATAAATAAATTATAATACTTCTCAAATTGTATAACTAACTCATGCCCTTGAATTAAAATAACTCATAACCTGCTGACTGAAAGTTGCAAACTGGCTTAATATGGTATATGTGCTACAACTTGTACCTACATTATGAGATAATGTAGCACATAGACATATGTGTGGATTAGTACTTTGAGGATGTACTGAGTATATGGGGGTTTACGCAATAGTTAAACAATATCATCATTCTTTATAAAAATCATGCATGCTGATATAAATGACTCACATAGCTTGAATAAATCTGAAATATAAAGCTCATAAATCATTAAACATATAGCATAAATCTAGTGAGTTATTATACTTAGTTTCTAAAATCTGTATTCTCCTCTTATTCTAAAAACTTGCTAATTGAAGAGATCTCAAAACAATAACTCTCAAAACTCATTTTTTTTTATCCAGAGGAGAATAGGAGACTTCTTTTGAAACTTAAGTACTTAAAAGACTTGAGATTATGGAATTTTGGGACTTTAGAACTTTGTAACTTTAGGATTGGGAGTTTCTTCTAACTGACATAAACCATGTGAGCTGACATGGAGTCCAACATCTTACCCACATTGGGGAGAGTTATTCTACCCTTGCCAACATAATAGAACCTTAACTTTAGTGATCACTATCTCGGCCTTGGGCCCAGAAATCTCAATCCAATGGTTGCTAGTAATTTTAGGACATGAGACCTTGGAATCACACCCAACTCAGTGCTAAATAAATATTACTCCTATACATAGGCTCAGAACTTTTACGAAATCCACCTTAAAATAGCATGAGGGTTTATAATAAAAACCAATTATGCTTCTCTTTGCTATAAATCATGAACTATATGAATAATGTGGATTCCTTATCTTATCTTAGGATCAAAAGATCAAATCTTGCTTATCAAAGCATGCTAAAAATATAAGCTTCTTGAAATATCAAAACTCAATCTTAGGGATTAAAGATCATGCTTCAAACTAATGTCAAGACATCTCAAAATTCATTCTTGATAACATAAACATTTGTAAATCATATTAAAATCTGGAAATTTCAGCAATGCTCATAATAATATAAACAAACTCATGAAATTTATCTTCAACAGCTCTCAAAAACTCAAAATCTTGTAAATAGTGATAATGGGTATGAATTTCAATTTAGAACTCATATATAAACATTTAAAATCTTAGCTCAACTTGGCTCTAAATGATTTCTATGAACATTTTTAACCTCATGAGCATTCTAAACACTAGTATAAAGATCATGAAACTTATATTCACATGAGAATCACTTGGATAATAACTTATACATGTAATAACGACGGTTCATAGACTAGCCCAAAAATGCGGGGTATTACAATACCTCGATCAGATATGATTGAAATAGGAACACCATGAAACCAAACTATCTCCCATAGGTAAATTTGTTCTAACTATTTCGTTGTATAAGTCTCTCGAACTGGTATGACATGGGCAGATTTTGTAAGTCTATCCACTATCACTCAAATCGAGTTGTTCTTCCTAAAAGTATTTGGCAACCCTACAATGAAATACATAGTAATCCATTCCACTTCCACTCTGGGATAATCAATTTTTTCATCACTTCACTAGGTTTTTGGTGTTCATATTTGACACGCTGACACTTTAAAAACTAGTCACATGTTTCAAAATATCAACCTTTATACCTTTCTTCCAGTATAATCCATGTAAATTTTGATACATTTTTGTAGCACCAAGGTGGATAGAGTATCGCGAGCTTTGATCCTCACTAATAATTTGCTGCCTCACATCACCCATAATAGGAACACATAATCTTCCATGATGGTATAGTACACCTCCACCATCAATAGTGAAAGACTTAACACCGCCATTCTACATTCAATCTCGAATCCTAACGAGGTAAGGATCATCATATTAGAGGTCTTAACTTGCCTAACTAAGGTGACTGAACCACCATAATTACAAGTAGCTTGCCAGGCATCGTGTGATCAATTCAAACTCTATGATTTGCTAAAGACTGAATATCCATAACCAAAGGTCATCTTTCGATAGGAAATTAGGCCAAGCTGCCCATAGACTTCCTACTCAAAGCATTTGCTACTACATTCACATTTCTATAATGATACAAGATAGTGAGATCTTAATTTTTAAGTAACTCTAGCCACAGTCGTTGTCTCAGATTCAGATCTCTTTTCTTGAATATGTATTGTAGACTCTTGTGTTCAGTATAGATCTCACATAGCTCACCATAAAGATAATGATGCCAGATCTTGAGTGCAAATACAACTACGACTAATTCTAAGTCATGAGTAGGATAATTCTTCGCATGGACCTTTAGTTGTCGAGAAGCATATGCCACCACTTTACCATTCTGCATTAAAACACAACCCAATCCAATTCGTGATACATCACAATAAATAGTGAAACCACCCTCTACTGTAGGTAAAGTCAAAATTAGAGCCAAAATAAATACTTTCTTTAATTTTTGAAAACTTTCTTCACACTCATCTGACCATCGAAAACCCACATTTTTCTGAGTCAAGTGGGTCAATAAAGCAGTTATCTTCGAGAAGCCCTCTAGAAACCTCCTGTAATAATTAACTAAACCTAAGAAGCTATATATTTCTATAACAGTACTAGGTCGAGGCCAATCTCAAACTTCTTTAATATTCTTTGGATCAATATGAATCCCAACTCTTGACACCACACATCCCAAAAAGGAAACCATGACCAACCAAAACTCACACTTTAAGAATTTGGCATAAAGGTTTTTTTCTCTAAATGTCTGCAGCACAACTCTCAAATATTGTCTATGTTCTACCTCACTTCAAAAGTTAACCAAAATGTCATCAGTGAACACACTAACAAAATAGTCTAAATATGGCTTGAATACCCTATTCATGAGGTCTATAAATGTCGTAGGTGCATTAGTCAGTCAAAAGACATCACTAAAAATTCAAAATCCCCATACCTGGTTCAAAAAGTTGTCTTACTGATATCTTCGGCTTTGATTCTCAGCTGATGATTACCAAATCTCAAGTTAATTTTTGAAAAATTAGTAGAACCCTGTAACCAATTGAATAGATAACCAATACGAGGCAAAGGATGTTTGTTCTTGATTGTTGCCTTATTCAACTGTCTAAAGTCAATGCACATTCTCATCGTGTCATCTTTTTTTTCACAAATAACATAGGTGCACCCCAAAGTGACACACTAGGCCTGATGAATCCCTTATCTAGTAACTCCTAGAATTGAACGCTCAATTCTCTCCACTCACTAGGAGCTATACAGTAAGGTGGAATACAGATAAGTTAAGTCCCTTGCACTAAATCAATATTGAACTCAATTTCTCTCATCAAAGGTAGCTCGGGTAAATCATTCGAAAACACATTAATAAACTCTCAAACAATGGGAACATTGTTAATAGAAACTTCCTCTACTCGAGTGTCATGAACGATAGAAATAAAAACCAGACAACCATGGTTAATCATTTTGTGGGATTTTACATAGGATATTATCTTTCAATGAGTCACAGGAGTTATACCTTTCCAAACTAAAGGTGGTTAACTAGGAATATCGAAACGTATAAGCTTAGCACAACAATGAACCAAAGAGTAACATGAATCCAACCAATCCATACCCATAATCACATCAAAGTCAGTCATTGGCAACAGAAGTAGATCAACTATGGTGTCCTTACCCTTAATAGATATCACACAATCGTTATAAACTCTATCATTTGATAAGGTCTCCTCCACAAGGGTAATAACAATATATGGCTCAATAAGAGTCTCAATATTTCTCTGTAAAAATAATGTAAAATATGGGGACACATATGAATACATAGAGCTAGCATCAATAAAAGATTATGCCTCATGAGAGTTTACAGTGATAATACATGTGACCACTGTATTAGATGCCTCTATGTCCTGTCAATTCATAGAAAAGAATCTCGGTGGTCCACCTACTATCTGAGAACCCTGAGCACCTTGTCAACTTTTTCCATGAGCACCCTCTGGAGAAATCCTAGATGGCTGAGTGTGAGCATAAGCACCTGTAACATCTCTCTGTCCTGTGCAGTAGTTTGACTAGAACAAGAATTTCCCTTAGTACAAAACTTAGCAATATTTCCTCTTTCACCACATGTATAAAAAAGACCACCAACTCCAAGAAAATGCAAACTATGATTCCTTCCATAATTAGAACACTTTGGATGTTTTTTGGATTGAAAAGAATTGCTACTCTTTCGCTACATCTGTTGTTGATCCTGTCTAGTGGGATAACTATTCATTAAAGATTATCCTACTAACTCTGACAGCGCAGGCCTAGACTGACCATAATGAAAACCACTCTTGCTACCAGATGGAGCACCACTAAAACTACCAGAATTACGAGCCTTATTGTTTTCTCGATTAATCTCTTCCATCTCATAATAGGATTCAGAATGGAGAGTAGTGTCAACCACCTCAGCATAGGATCCATTATGCATATCCCATATAAATGGACCATTATAATGAGCCTCAAGTCCATATACAAATTGTCATTTTTCTCCCTCTGGTCTACAACCAAATATGGAACATACCTAGATATCTCAGTGAATTTAGCTTCGTATTTGTGACTATCAGTAATCCCTATCACAAATTATTAAACTAACATCTCATGTCATCTTGTTTGCTCAATGGAATAAATATGACCATAAACATATCAAAAAACTCTAACCAAGTGATTGGTGGTAGCCCTGCTTTTCCTCCCCTCAAAATATAGTCCACCATGCCTCGGGAGACCCTAAGAATAGAAAAGTAGTAAATTCTACACCACGAGTCTCCTTCAAACCCAAAGTAGTCAGTATCTTTTAGCAACAGTCTATAAACTTTTGAGGCCCAATAGAAGATGGTGTAGCATTAAACTCTAGGGGCTTAAGATCCATTAAATTATTAGGATCCTTGGGTTTCCCCACAGTTATAACCGACTGATCAACTGGTTGAGGTGCTCGAGAAGTTGGAACATTCAACTGAACTCGTGTTTGTGTCTGCAAAGTAGCTTAAGGAGCTGGAGTTCTACCCTGATTAGGCACCAAAGCCTCAAGTACATTAAGCATTCTTACTAATATGTCTATAGGCAATGCAATAGTAGGTGCAGCAACTGGCACTACATATGGAGTATCTCGATCAACCTGGTCCTGCACTTGCTCAGAAAACACAACTTGGGCTGGCCCCTATTCCCAACTCCAAGCTGAGCACCGATCTGCATAATAGTTCCAGGCCTAGTTGGATGAGAACCAACTCTACCACCATCACTGCTAGAATAGTGTCTAGCACCATGCACAGCAGGTGTATAAGATTGACTAGCAAAAGAAGAACCATGTCTCTTAACTATTTGTAAAACAATATTTCAAGATTAGACTAAATTTCAAATCAATGCATGAATAATAAATAGAAATGGAAAAATTTCCTAGATGTTCCATAGCCTTAAGTTCATAAGTATGGGCTCCACATACCCCTGAAGAAAAATCCACTAAACACTACTCCATGACCCGGGACCTAAAGCCTAGGATCTGATACCAACTTTGTCACGTCCCAAAATAACCCCGAGATGTGACTGGCTCCCGTTAACACCATTTTCTGGGAGAATTAATTTTCTATACATTCACAATATCTACAAACACTGAGTTAAAGACATGTTCAACTTCAAGTGCATGAAATAGTTATTAAACACAGAGTAATTATCCACCCGGTTATCTTAATATGATTTATGAAAACAACAATACTTAGATAATAACTCTCTAGCCTCAAATCCTATATTAAGAGCATGGAGCATCTAAACAGAGTTAGTTACAAAAGTTCACCTTTTGGGCATTCAACCCGAACAAAAATAAATATAAGTTAAAAATAACGAAAGTTGAATGATAGCCTTCACCAATAATGTGAAGGCTCACTTCAGCAACAAAATCTACACGTAAAGACAGTCAGCTATATGTTTCTCCCTCTGTAATTGTATCTGCAGATATGCAAGTAAGGAGTAAGCTATATATAAATATAACACAGTAAGATCCTTGACCCATTACTTTAATACCCCTGGAACAAGTGTTATAAAATACAAGGCTCAACAAAATACACATAAAATATGTACATAATATCTCTCATAACGTAATATCAATAAGATCCAAAAGAAAGTTCAAAAAGCCACTTTATATCTCAACTAATATCTCAACTAAACCAACTCTCATGACTTATTATAAATGGCAGTGAAGGTGATCAGTCTAACACCCCGACAAGTCCACGACATCATGTATAATGCCTCAAAAGGCTTCTACGGCAGCATGTTCAAGCCCCTAACATATTACGGCAGCTTTGTATACCCCTAAAGACTATAACGGTAGTAAAGAAAATATATTCAACACCCCAAAATCACCTCACATATTATCACTAAGCAGTTCCCACTAAACTTCACAAATACATATCCACAACTAGTCAATACTACTGATTCTACCAAGCCACGTTCTTGTTCCAACATATGGGCTAGGCAGAAAGAAATATATAGTTATTTTTATGGAGGAGATTGAAAATCAAATATGAAAGTTTAAAGTCTCACTTACCTCGCTAAAAATTTTTCCAACTTTTTAATGTGTAGGACATCAACCTACATCAACCAAACAACGACCAATGGGACCAATCTAAACAAAATTTAAAATAACAACATCAATTATGCTATTTCAGGGTTAAGTCTCACAATCCCTAACTTTTAAACTTAGACATAGACCTTAACATCTCACATTGTATATATTGAATTGACAACAATTTTCCAATACAACTATCCAAACATGGTACAAATGATAAGAAAAAGAAAATTCTCAAACAAGCTTCAGTTTTGCTACCTACCAATAGCTTCCAAAGTTGAAAATTATTATTTTCTCATGCTATCGCAACCAAAGCTATGCCATAATTTACTTCTTCTATAGGTAATCATTACTTTAATAACATAATCCTTCACTATAGACCAATCATAAGCCCCAACAAATTCTATTCTATGACTTAACATCATGAACAAACAATTGCACTAATATCATCAGAAACCACTGCCCTATTGTACGTGTATTTAGTTTCCATGCCAAATAACAATGATAAAATTTCTTACCTTAACAACTAAAAAGTTTCAATCCCTCTTCTGTGTTCTCTAACTTATATGTTTTTCTCCTATGATTCCTGTTGATATCTTCCAAGAATAAAGGGAGCAATATAGAGCCCAAGTATTCTTCTTGTAATGTTTAACTGGTTAAAATTATCAATTAACCCTTCATTAAAAAAATTATAAGTTGGGCTATTATAGCCAAGATCCTTTCTCGCAAACCATCTACATTGGGAACACATAATCTCCCTTGGTACCACAAGGTACCATCACCACTAATCTCAAAGTCCATCACCTTCTGCCCACTAACAATACCCTTTATCCTTATCAACATAGGATCTAACTCTTGTTTCTTCTTGATTTAAGCACTCAGAGACGACTGCGCCACCTTCTGCATATACACACCACCATTCTCAAAGTCCAAGACATGAACTCTCAGGTTAGCCAAATGGTTAATATCCTTTACCATCTCCTGCCTCTCCTTATCCACATGAGATAGACTGCCCATGGATTACTTTCTAAGTGCTCAGCAACTACATTAGCTTTACCTAGATAGTAGTGAAGACTTATATCATAATCCTTTAGTAGCTCAAGCCATCTCTTTTACCTGAGGTTAAGCTCTTTTTAAGTTAAAATATATTGCATTCTCTTATGATCAAAAAAAGATATCCACATGCATTCCATACAAATAAATGCCAGATTTTTAATGCAAACACCACTGTAATGATTCTAAATCATGAGTTGGATAATTCCTCTCATGCACCTTCAATAGTCTAGTAGCATAAGCTATCATCTTACTATGTTACATCAAAACGCAACCAAGCCCCACATAGGATGCATTATGATAGACCACAAAACCATTGGTGTCTTCAGGAAAACTCAAAATCAGAAGCGAAGTTAACTTATCCTTTAGATTTTTGAAACTACCCTCACAAATAATAGACTACAAGAACTTTTCCTTCTTCTAAGTCAACTTAGTCAATGGTGAAGCTATAGAAGAAAAACTCTCCATAAACCTCCTATAGTAGCTAGCTAAACCTAAGAAGCTCTGAATATTAGTTGGATTCATAGGTCTAGGCCACTTCTTAACCACTGCAACCTTCTGTTGATCTACCATGATCCCCTAACTAGAAATACTATGCCCCAAAAAGTGACAGTGTTCAACCAATATTCACATTTCAAAAACTAGGCATACAACTAATTCTCCTTTAAGGTTTGCAAAAAAACACAAAGCTGATCATCATGATCCACCTCGCTCTTAGAGTACACCAAAATATTATATATGTACACAATAACGAACAAGTCCAGAAACTGATAGAATACCTTATTCATCAAATCTATGAATTCTGCATGGGCATTGGTCAAACCAAATGACATTACCAAGAACTCAAAATACCCATATCGGGTATAAAAAATAGTCTTAGGGATATCCTCCTCCCTAATCTTTAAATGATGATGCCCTGATCAAAGATCAATCTTAGAGAAAAACTTAGCACCTTGCAACTGATCAAACAAATCCTTTATCCTTGGAAGAAAGTACTTATTATTTATTGTCACCTTATTGAACTATCAGTAATCAATGCACATCTAAAGGGAAACATTCTTCTTATGCACGAATAACACCGGTGCACCGCATGAGGACACACTAGGTTAGATGAAACCCTTATATAAAACATCCTTTAGTTGTCCTTAAGCTCCTACAACTCAGCCAGAGCCATTCTATTTAGAGGAATAGAAATTGGATGAGTGTCTAAAATAAGATCAATCCAAACTCAATCTCCCTATCAGGAGGAACACCAGGAAGGTCATCAGGAAAACCTTAGGAAATTTATTCACTACTGGGATAGAATGCAAAGAAAGACCCTTCGAGTTTGAATCTTTAACTCGGACTAGGTGGTAGAGAAACCCCTTGGAGATTAATATGGGAGCTCTAGGATCTGATATAAACTTTCCCTTAGAATATAAGAAACAGGTCCGACAGTCTAGAGACGCATAGCATGAGTGCAACCAATCCATCCCTACTATGAAATTAAAATCCATCATATCTTATTAAAATAGATCCACCACAGTTTCTTCACTACCAACAGATACCACCACCCCCATGGACTTTTCTAGCAACTGCAGAGTCACCTACAAAGGTAGAAACAGTAAAAGGGTTTAAAATATACTTTGGACCAAAACAAAAATGCACAACTAGAAATAAGGTCACATAAGAGAGAGTGTACCCTGGATTAAGTAAATAGTACACATCATGTGAAAAGAGTTTCAACACAACAGTCATGACATCAGGTGATGCCTTAGACTCCTTGTGAGTAGTGAGAGCATAAAGGCAGTTCTAACCAGTATCGGATACAGATAGTGCACCCTTTGGTACCGAAGCTGATGATAAAGCAACTAGAACCTTGTCTACCTCTAAAGAAACCTTACCAACAGGGATGTTTCTGAGCATGTGCCCTAGAAGACCACAGTTAAAGCATTTTTCCCTTTTCTTATCAAAGAAACCCTAATGGAATCTACCACAAAACCATCAAAAAAGATATAATAGAGTTGATTGGGCCCTACTATCCTAAGATTGGGCATCGTATGCTCTATAGTTATCGTTACCTTAAAAATTCCTTTCACTCAATGACTTTTGGTAGGGAGCACTAACCATCGTGTAAGACCGAAAATTAGCCCACTTCTTCTTGGGATACTTACCACTATCCCTATTACTTGGTTGTTGGCCACCACTCTATTCAATGAACCTAAACTTTTTGCCCTACCTCTATCCTACCTCAGCCTGCTTCTTCCTTTCTTCCTCCACTTATTGCATATATATAACCAACCTATAGATATCCATGTCCTTGATCAATGAGGTTGTTTTACTTTCCAAAATCAACTCTCGGGACAAACCAAAAGCAAACTTTCTCATTCTAGCCCTTATGCTAGAAACTGATTCCAGAGCATTCCACGATAACTGGTGAAACTTTAAGGCATATTCTTTGACAAACATCGTACCCTACTTTAGATTAACAAACTCTTCTACTTTTGCTTCCCTCAACTCCTAAGGAAAGAAGCGATCCAAAAAAACATTAGAAAAATTCTCCCATGGAGATAACTCAGCATCATCACCCCTTGCCTAATCACACTTCTCATACCACTGGTATGCCACATCTTTCAACTAATAGGTAGTAAACTCCACGCCCTCCACATTCGTGGTAGGCATAAAACGAAAGATATTTTCTATCTCATCCAAAAAATTTTAAGGATTCTTCTTAACCTTAAAACCCATAAAGATCGAAGGGTTTAACTTTATGAACTAGCCAACCCTTGTAGGCTCAAAAGATAGAGTAACAGGAATACCACGCTCAGACTGAGTAGATACTAATTGAGCCAACAAGGGAATGGACTGACAAAACTTAGCGTTCCTCAATTCAGCGTGGGGATTTTTAGATAGATTAGAGAAAATTGATAGAACTTCAGGTGGACAATCAAAAACTAGACCCCTAGATCGAGTATGGACCAATGAGTAGAGCGTGTCCCATTAATATTGTTCCCAATTGGGACAAAGGATTTTCTATGAACTTTAGACTGTTGAGGTATGATCTGAAAATCCAATAAATGGGAATTAGAGAAGATTTCATGACTTAGAATCTACAACTTGAAAATAGAACACAAGAAAGAAAAACATTCCTAAATGCCTTATAGTCCCTCCCTTATGAGTGTAGTGCGCCACACACCTCTAAAAGAGACTCTACTCAACACGACTTTGTAGACTCCCAATTGACCATAAACCTAGGACTCTGACACCATACTGACATGACCTAAATTACGGCCTAGTCGTGTTGGGTGCCTCAATCCTAACCTGGACCAGAGACTACCCCCAATACCTATCCATAACCACCCAGCACTCTATGTTGAATGAATTGCAAACATATAACAAGATAAATAAAATTATTAACCAAGGACATTAATTAAAGTCTATAACAATAACCAAATATCCATAACTAAATATCTAACAAAAAAAACTAAATTCTAATACCAATGCCAAGGTTGACACTAATATTGACACCTCTCATGCCTATAGTAGTTAGACAAAGCCTCTAACAAAAAACAAAGAACACCCGGTCAAGACATGACCCCGACCATAACCAAAACAAAAGCCCAAGAAACAAAAATAATGTAAAGAAGTCCATATCATGAAATGGATCCTTTTGGAGTATGGAAGTTCACCACTTTAGTATAATATAAAGCTATCCCTGAATCTAATCACTGAGCAAGAGGAGTACTATAGTCAATTTTTACATTGCATGGGTATACAACGCCCGAAGATGGGTTAGTGGGTGAACGCTACCATGTACTAAAGAAGAAGAATAAAATAATGCCATTATTCAAAACCAAAGTAAATAATCATATGCAACCATATACATACATATATACAATGTCGAGAAAGGAAACCAGGATTAGCATACATTTAAAATCTTAAATTTGGGTTGTGTATCTTGGCTGTTCTAAAACCATCCATGGGCTATATGGGTCCACTGTTACCCCCTAAATGGGCCCTAATGTATGTAGCGACATGAACCAAAGAAATCATAGGGTCCAGGGATTCTCATGTACCATGGGCCCTCCATGATACATGTATATAAGTATAACTTAGAGGATTATTGTGTACCTCACAAGTATATGGTCACCATGACCAACCCTCGTGTCGGCAAACATGAGTTTTTAGTGTCTATCCATCAGACTCACACATTCATGATTAGCTATCATAACCCACCATTATTTCCCAATTAAAACCTTTAGCACATAACCAAACCACCAATTCCAAGAGTTAATTTCCAAGGCATTATGAATTAGTATCATCATACCAGATATAGCTTGCAAGCAATGTCAACACTTAGGGGATTCCCATATAACACAAAGGACTTTCAATCAATCAAAACCATGTCCACCAAGGACTTTTCAAATCATTTAATTCAATCAACCAATTTAGGTTCCATTACTATATTATGCAATGCAAAGTGTTCAATAAAAGTCAAAATATGTGACAAAAACATTCTCATTGACATTTTAACAAACATGTTGAGGGAATATAGTTTACAAAACCAAAACTAAGAGCCAATTAATCATTCCCATGAAATCACATTATCAAACTAACATTTAAATATGAAAACCATAAGAAAAACATGGGAAAACATTATCCAACCATTAGTAACAAAAATGCCTAACATATATTTCAAAACTAATACAAACCTACAATTATGCCATGAAAACCATTAACTAAGACATGTTTTTAGTTTGAACTAACAATGAGAAAGGAGTAACATGCCTTAGATACCAAAGAAGATAGAGATAAGCCACCCTTTAGAGCCTTAATTGACTGTCTTAAAGAAAACCCTAGCTTTTCTTGAACCAAGAGCCTTGAGAGAGATTTTGAGTGTTTTGAGAGTGTTTGATATAGAAATAAAGGGTTAATGAAGTCCCAAAAGTGTTTTATGTCATGGGGTCAAAAGAATTTAAGAGGGGAAATGTCTTGAATACCCCCAACTTAAATTGTAAAATCACCATAGAAGGGTACAGTTTGGATTGCTCACTCGTACCCACATCATATGAGTGATACCCTCTACTCGTACCTGGATCAGAAAAGTGGACACCATAGATTGTCCACCATATGACTCCCCTTGCCCCACTCGTACCCATAACATCTGAGTAGTACCTATAAGTAGTATCTAAGATAAATTCAAAGGGGTTGGACACTGGACAATTTATGACTTTACTATAACACTCATACCCTGAACATATGACTTATCACCATCAACTCATAACCATAATAGAAACCTACCCATCTATAATACCCCATACTATTCTTATCTCTATTCATCTTTCAGTTGTTTACATAAGGGACTTAAGGCCTGAAAATATCACTAGGTGTTGGGGACTTAGTCAGTTTTAAGGCTTCAAAATTTGGAGGATTTTTAACTTGGTCTTCCCAACCTCGAGATATTGGTTTTTGAGTTAATTCATATTTAAGGGTATAAGAAGCATGTCTTGAAGAAGTTTTGGACTTTTTGGATGGGGTTTAGGTCATATTTGGATCAGTTTATTGCGATAAGCCTACGTCATAGTGTTATTCCCATTGTAATGCAGACCACGTCGTGGTAAGGAAAATTAACTACCATGATAAAATCGTTTTATAGTAAGCTCATTGTGTCCAGTTTCAAATTTAAATGTCAGAGGAGCAATTGGGTCATTTCCCCTTTAACCCAGTTGTTCATAACATGACTTGGGCATTAGTAGGGCATAATTTTTCGCTTCTTCTCTAATTTTACTCTCAAGAAAACTATTCCCTTTCCCTAAGAGCATAAATTCAATTCCTTTATCCCAAAGAAATCAAGAATTCAAGTTCCCCAAGTCCAAGAACCTTCAAAAAAGCATTAAGAACAGCATATTTCCTTTTAAATTAAAATCTTAGGGTATATGGGATGTTTATACCTAGGTTTTTTACACCCATGAAGCCCAAAAACCCTCTTTGCAATTAAATAATGGATTTTTCTATTATTATGGTATTTTATATTGCTTAAGATGGATCTAAATTTATGTTTTCATGGTGATTTTAATGCAATTCCGCCCATGTATGATTCAATGTATGATTTTGAACTCCTCATGCTATGAATTTGAGTTTCCCATGCTTTATTTAAGTGAATTCCATGATAAATCCTAAATTTATGATTCTTAGCAAGCATTTCCATGTTAAATTCATGATCCACACATGTTTGATGAAATATTTATGCTTATGGGTTTTGAACCATGATCCTTTACTACAGTTTTTAAGCTTGTTATTGCATTCGGTGATTATTCAGTGCTGGTGGATTATGAATACCCGATACCTACATGTTTTACATAATTTTCAAATTTTCATGTATGATTCAGTTAAACCATGATTATTCCAATCTATTTATTTATTATGGTCATAATGAGCACTATTACTAATGAAATCAAGTTTAGTTAAACACAGTCCAGTTTCAGTTCCAATGTTATTCAGTTTAGAGTAGGATTTAGCACTGAGCGAACCAAAAGATGGGGGCTCACCTTCTAGTAGAGATGTAGGTTAGAGATGTCCACCTGCCAGTTGAGGATTAATAAAGCATTTACCTACCAGTTGAGGGTAACACATATCTCATTAGAAAACTTGTCAATTAAGGGTGAATCATTAGTCCTTCAGGACACTAGTTTAGTGGATCCACATAGCCAGTGTTAGAATCCATTGTACAATACTAACACCCTTCCAATTGGGGTAATAGGTTGGACCTCGATTAGCTTAGATTAGGGCATGTCGGATAGATTTTACCTCCCACAGTCTTAGTATAGTATTCAATATATATATTTAGTTTGGATTTTCTTGACCAAAGCATGCAGATTCACAATTGTTTAGTTATATAAAATTAAGTGTTTTGGTTTACAAATTATTTAAGAAATGTGTATATGCTTGGTCTTTCATTCTTGGTTATTACAGTTTTCATGCATTTATGCTTAATTATTTCATGTTGTTTAGTTAGTCCTTATCTCATGTGCACAGTACCTCATGCATTTTAGCTAGACCTTAGCTCATAAACCAGTACATTCAAAGTACTAACCATATACTTTTCTTTGTGCTATAATGTCTTATATCTTAGGTTTGGAGGCTCAGTTTCCCGACCGTAGTTAGACATCCAGCATTACTCAGCAGTAATAGGGGTGAGTCCTCATCCATTGAGGACATAATATCTCTTATTTAGTACTTTAGTATTATATTATGTTTAGTTAGTTGAAGTTAGTTTTGGGCCTATCCCATCAACTCCTTAGTCAGTTAGAGGCATTTTAGACAAATAGTTAGACAGACAGACAGTTACCTTCAACTTTTATTAGTTATTTTGGACATTATAGTATTACGTATTTTAATATTTAGTTTTTAGTTGTTTCTCAGCTTATCTTTCGCATATGTTATATAAGTGCCATTTCATTTAGTGCTCATCATAGGTACTAGCTTACCGGTTAACTTGTGGTCACTCATGATCATATGCACCATTATCATAGCTAGGGGATAGCCTTGGGTTGTGACACAACTTGTTATTAGAGCCTAAGATTTTATAGTGTCCTAGAGTGTCTGAAATCCACGTTGAGTAGAGTCTTATGCATGGGTGTAAAGTGTGCCACATGTATGGACAAGAGGCTATGAGGCATTTTAGAAAAGTTTCCTTTCTTTTAGTATTCATGTCATGCGAAAGAGCATGAGATCTAATTAAAATCTCTTTCTAACTCATCCTTCATTTTATTTATAGACTATGCCTCCAAAAATAAAGAATAGAAGAAAAGATAGGTACCAACCTGCACCTCCGCTTGTTCAAGAAGATCCCTTGAATAAACATATCTTCTATGCTAAGTTTAGAGTTGCTTTCACTACTTTATCCCATTTATTAGCTTCTTAGAACAATCAGTGAGTTGTTTCCCCATCTAATCTAGTGGAAAATACAGTTATAGCTAAGTTTTGGGATTTTACCCAAATAAATCTTCCTTTGTTTTTAGGATCTAAGTTTGAACAGGATCTGCAGGAGTTTTTTGATATAGTTCAGAAGGTGTTAGATGTTATGGGCATCACTTCGAGTAAGAGTGCATAGTTGGCTACATATCAGTTGTAGGATATAGCTCACACCTGGTTTAAGTAGTGGACGAAGGACCGTAGTATTGATACAGGGCCTATTGAATGGGATTAATTTTCCATGAATTTTCTAGATAGGTTCTTCCTATTAAAGTTGTGAGTATCTAAGGGTTAGGAGTTTATTAATTTGAATCAGGGAAACATGAGTATGAAGGAGTACTCACTTAAGTTTACTCTGTTGGTGAGGTATGCTCCTGATGTGGTTGTAGATAATAGGTCTAAAATGAGTAAGTTCATATCTGGTGTAGCTTATAGTATGGTTAAGGAGTGTAGGACTACCATCTTAATTAAGGAGATGGACTTATCTAAACTTATGGTTCATGCTCGGCAGATTGAGGAAGAGAAACTTAAGGAGAAAGAGAGAGAGAATAAGATAGCCAAAATAGGTAGTTTTAACCTTTCTCAACCAAATTCATAAGGTGGTAACCGTTCTCAATTTTGTTAGAAGTTCTCAGCCCCAACTCCATTTTTAACTAGTGTGCCAGTCTCTAAGTTCAGGAAAAATAGTCATGATAAGGTACCAGGCTCTAAGTCCTAGGGTAGTGTGAATAGCAGTCATACTAATCTACTCTGTAGGAAATATGGCAGGCATTATTAGGGTGTGTGTAGGAATGGCAGTGACGTGTATTTTAGATGTGGAAAGCTAGGCCACAAAGTTAAACATTGCCCAAAGGTTGGTCAGCAAGGTCAGTCCAACTATCCTTTAGTTCTAACCGATCGCCCGACTTAGTAGGGTACCACTTCCAACACAACCAGTGTGAAGAATTAGAATAGGTTGTATTCCCCTTTATTTAACCTCAGAGCTTCACTCTCGTTTGTAACCCCCTATATAGCAGTTGATTTTCGTGTTAGTCTTGAATCTTTAGTTGAACCTTTCATAGTGTCTACCCTAGTGGGTAAATCGATTATAACCAGATGGGTATACATAAATTTCTCGATTATTATATCTTAGAAAGTTACCTCAGTTGATCTTATAGAGTAAGAAATGACTAATTTTGATGTCATTTGCAGCATGGATTAGCTCCACTCCTGCTATGCCTCATTTTATTGGAGAAATAGAGTCATTTAGTTTTAGTTTCCCAATGAACTAGTCATTTTATAGAGGGCTAGTACTTCAATGCTTAGGGGTCAGATTATTTCTTATATTAAGGTAAGAAAATGATATTTAAAGGGTGTGTTTACCATCTTATCCGAGTTAAAGACTCTAGTTCTGAGACTCCAAGTCATAAGTCAGTTACAGTAGTAATTGAATTTCCAAATGTGTTCCTTGAAGACATTCTTGAATTACCTCCCGAAAGGGAAATTAACTTTGAAATTGATCTCCTTTTAGATACCCAGTCTATCTATATTCCACCCTATAGAATGCCTCTAACTGAGCTTAGGGAATTGAAAGTCATCTCTTATATAAAGGATTCATTAGGCCCAGTGTTTCTCCATGGGGTACTCCAGTTTTGTTTGTGCATAAGAAAGATGAATCTCTCAGAATGTACATCAATTATCATCAGTTTAACAATGTCACAATCAAGAATAAGTATCCACTCCCCAGGATTGATGACTTTTTATACTAAATTTAGGGTGATAGTTACTTCTCTAAGATAGACCTCAGATCCAGCTTTCATCAGCTCAAAGTCAGAGAATGTGACATTCCAAAAATAGATTTTAAAACTCGGTATGGTCACTTCAAATTCCTAGTTATGTCTTTTGGACTAATGAATTCCCCTGTATCATTCATGGACTTGATAAACAGAGTGTTCAAGCAGTATTTAGACATATTCGTCATAGTCTTCATTAATGATATTCTTGTCTATTCTCGTAGTGAAAATGATTATATAGACTATCTAAGAATTGTACTACAGACCCTTAAAGCTCATCAGTTGTTTGCCAAGTTTAGTAAATGTGAGTTTCGGCTAAGATCAGTAGCTTTCCTTGGCTATATTATTGCTGGTGATGGCATTGGAGTTGACCCTCAAAATATCAAAATAGTACTTGATGGTTTGTTGAAGGGTTTTATTTTATTGAATCCCCCATGTCGTGAGTGACTCAAAATAAAGTCAAAATTTAGTGCTCAAATTCATGTTAGAAAACTTTTTAGGAGTTGAAGACTCTACTCACTTTAGTTTAAATTTTGACTTTGCCAGATAGTTCAGATGGGTTTATAGTTTACTTGATGCTTCTAGAGTTTATCTTGGTTATGTTTTGATACAAAGATGTAAGGTCATAGCATATGCCTATAGACATCTTAAACCCTATAAAGAGAATTATCCTACCCATGATCTTATGTTGGGACCTGTTGTTGTTGCCTTGAAAATTTTGAGGCACTATATTTATGGGGTTCATGTTGATGTGTTCACTAATCACAAAAGTTTGCAGTATGTATTCTCGCAGAAAGATTTGAATCTTTGATAGAAAAGATGGCTAGAGTTGTTAAAAGATCATGACATGAGCGTTTTATATCATCCGAGCAAGGCCAATGTTATGGCAGATGCCCATAGTAGTTTATCTATGAGTAGTGTTGCTCATGTTGAGGGGGATGAAAAGAAGTTAGTTAGGGAGGTTCATCAGCTTGCTAGGTTAGGCATTTGGTTGGTTTATTCAGCTGAGGGTAGTTTATGGGTTCAAAATGGTTCAAAATATTCATTGGCTGTCGAAGTAAAAGAAAATCAAGATACGGATCCCAATTTAGTTAGGCTGAAGGAAATAGATAGAGATTAAAAAGAAGACATTTTCTCCCATGGGAGAGATGGTAAATTTCATTATCAAGGCAGGTTATGAGTTCCATGTGTTGATGGTTTTAAGGCAATAGATTTTTTCAGAAGTGCGTGGTGCATAATATTTCATTCATCCAGGATCTCCTAAGATGTACCATGACTTTCGAGAAATCTATTGGTGGAATGGTATGAAGAAGGACATTGCAGAATTTGTAGCAAAGTGTTCAAACTGTCAGCAAGTTAAAGTTGAGCACCATAGGCCTAGTGGTACATTACAGGAGTTCATCATCCCCACTTGTGAGTGGGAAGTTGTGAACATAGATTTTTTGATAGGTTTATCTCGTACTCATAGTCAATATGATTCAATATGGGTCATTATGGATAGAATGACTAAATCAGCTTATTTTTTGCCAGTTCATACTTTGTACTCAGTTGAAGAATATGCCAGGCTTTATACTAAAGAGTTGGTTAGGTTACATCGAGTTCCATTGTCTATCATTTCAGATAGAGGTACTCAGTTTACCTCTTACTTTTGGATGGCTTTTTAGAAGGGGTTTGGAACCCAAGTTTATATCAGTACATCTTTTCATCCTCAGATAGATAGTCAGGAAGAAAGGACTATTCAGACCTTAGATGACATATTAAGAGCATGTGTTATTGATTTTAAAGAAAGTTGGGATGACCACTTACCTTGAGTTTTCCTACAATAACAGTTATCACTCCAGCATTCAGATACTCTATTTGAAGAAGAGGAGGTTGCTTTGATTGGGCCAGACTTAGTGTTTGATGCGATAGTGAAAGTTCAGTTAATTAGGGAGAGGCTTAAGACAGCCTAAAGCCATTAAAAAACTTACGTAGATGTGAGGATAAAAGAACTTGAGTTTGATGTTTTCAATTTAGTCTAGTTGAAAATCTTGCCCGTAAAGGGAGTGAAGAGATTTGGAAAGAAGGGGAAACTTAGTCCCCAATATGTTGGTAAATCTTGAACAATTTTAGGAAGGTAGTCTATGAGATAAAGTTTCCTACAGATTTGGCATCAATGCATCCGATATTTTATGTTTTCTTGCTAAAAAAATGTATTGGCAATTCAGCTGTAGTTGTTACTTTAGAAGATATAGGCGATAAGGATAGCCACTCCTATGAATAAGTCCTAGTTATGATCCTTGACTGTCAGATTCGTAGGCTGAGGAATAAAGAAGTTCCCTTGGTTAAGGTTCTATGGCAGAATTAGCCCGTTGAGGGAGCTACTTGGGAAGAAGAAGCATATATGCTTACCAAGTATCCTCATCTTTTCTCTGCAAAGTTAGACTCGGCTTGAGGTAATAGTTTCCTTAGATTAATTCTTTTCCTTCTCAGTTCCATCTACATAATCAGTCTCATGTTATTACATACATTCATGAAATAAGTTCAGTTCATGTATCATGTTTTAAACTTAGTTACATATTCATGTTCCAAATCATGCATGTTTAGTATACGATCTCAGTTGCCTTAGTTTAGTACTCTCAGTGAAACCAATCTCATTTAAGGATGAATTTTCCCAAATAAGAGATATTGTAATACCCCATACTATTCTTAGCTCTGTTTAGCTTTTAGTTCTATGCATAAGGTGCTTAAGCCTTGAAAATTTCACTAAGTGTTGGGGACTTAGTCATTTTTAAGGCTTCTAAACTTGGAGGATTTCTAACTTGGTATTCCTAACTCCGAGATTTTGGTTTTTGAGTTAATTCATGTTCAGGAGTGTAAGGAGCATGTCTCAGAGAAGTTTTGGATTTTTTAGACGGGGTTTGGGTCATGTTTGGATCACGAAACTAGAGGGTTATTACAATAATCCCATGTCGCGGTGTTATTCCCATTTTCATGTAGACCGCATCGCAGTAAGGGAAATGCACTACTGTGATAAGACCGTATCGCGGTAAGCTTGTTGCATCCAATTTTGAATTTAAATGTCAGAGGGGCAATTGGGTATTTTTCCCCGTAACCCTATCCCTCTCAAATTTTCCTTTCAAGAAAACCATTCTCTTTCCCCAAGAACACAAATACAATTCCTTCATCCCCAAGAAATCAAGAATTCAAGTTCCCCAAGAACAAAAACCTTCAAGAAAGCATCAAGGATAGTATTTTTCCTTTCAATTTAAGATCTTAAGATATGTGGAATGTTCATCCATGGGTTCTTTTCACTTATGGAGCCCAAACCCCCTTTTTTTCAATAAAAATTGATTTTTCTATTATTATGGTATTTTATATTGCTTAAGATGGGTTTAAATTCATGTTTTCATGGTGATTTTAATTCAATTCAGCCAATGTATGATTCCATGCAAGATTTTGAATTCCTTATGCTATGAATTTGAGTTTCCCATGCTTTATTCAAGCGAATTCCATGATAAATCCTAAATTTAAGATTCTTATCAAGCACTCCCATGTTAAATTCATGATCCCTACATATTGTATGAAATGTCTATGTTTATGGGTTTTGAACCATGATCCTTTACTACAGTTTTGAAGCTTGTGATTGCATTAATGATCATTTAGTGTTGGTGGGTTATGAATACTCGACACCTACATTTTTTACATGATTTTCAGATTTTCAAGTATGATTCAATTAAACCATGATTATTCCTATCTATTCAGTTATTATGATCATAATGAGCACTATCAGTCATAAAATCATGTTCAGTTAAACTTAGTCCAACTTTAGCTCTAGTGTCATTCAATTAGAAGTAGTATTTAGCATCGAGTGAACCCAGGGATTGGGTCTCACCTACAATAAAGGGTGTTACCCTTAGTATCAATCCCCGATTTACATAACTACATAGACATTGTAGGTTAGAGATGTCTACCTGCAATTGCGAGTTGATAAAGGATTTACCTGCTAGTTGACAATTTACAAAGTGTTTACCTGCCAATTAAGGGTGACACATATCTCATAAGAGAACCTGCCAGTTAAGGGTGACTCATTAGTACTTTGGGACACTAGTTTAGTTGATCCACACGGCCAGTGTTAGTACCTGTGGCACTATACTGACACCCTTCCAACTGGGGTTATAGGTTGGACCCCGATTAGCTTAGATTGGGGCATATCGGTTAGATTCTACCTCCCACAGTATCAGTATAGTATTCAGTATATATCTTCAATTCAAGTTTGATTTACCAAATCATATAGATTCTCAATTGTTCAGTTATACAGATTTCAGTCTTTTAGTTTACAAATTATTTTAGAAATATGTATATTCTTGGTCTTACATTCCCATATATTATAGTTTTTATGCATTCATGCTCAGTTAATAAATGTTGTTTAGTTAGTCCTTGTATCATGTGCATTGTAACCCATGCATTTTAGCCAGACCTCATCTCAAATACCAATACATTCAAAGTACTAACTGCATACTCTTTTTTATGTTATGATGTCATTTATCATAGGTTCGGAGGCTCAGTTTCCCGACCGTAATTAGATAGCCAGCGTTACTCAACAGTCATGGTGGCGATTCCTATACATCAAGGACATATTATCACTCATTCAATACTTTAGTATTTCATTATGTTCAATCAGTCGGAGTTAGTTCGGGGCCTATCCCATCAACTCCTTAGTTAACTAGAGGCTTTTCAAACAAACAGTTAGATAGTCAATCAGTTACCTTCATATTTTATCAGTTATTTTAGATAGGGCAGTATTACGTATTTTAGTATTTTAGTTTTCAGTTGTTTATTAGATTATATTTTGCATAAGTTATATCAGTGCCATTTTATTCTATGCTCATAGCAGATAGCAATTCATGGGTTAGCTTGTGGTCACTCATGACCGCAAGCACCATTATCGCGGCTAAGGAGTAGTCTCAGGTCGTGACATCATCACTCACTACAAGTCTTATGATTTGGGTCATCTGACCTGTACCCTCACCATACGACTCGTATGGAAAGTCGTATGACTTTTAGAAAGCTAAAAGCTCAGGAAAGTTTCCATGGACCAAAACCCAAGGTGTTTCACCTTGAATCAAATGCTCCACTTTAACTTGTTGACAATTCAAACACTTATGAAAAAAATTAGCAACATCAATTTTCATGTTGTTGCACTAGTAAATCTCTTTTAGGTCATGATACATTTCTGTGAAGCCAGGATGAACAACGTACCTGGAAGTATAAGCTTTATCAAGAATTATTCCTCGCAACCCATCTACATTTTTCACACACAACCTACCTTGGTATCTCAAAATACCATCTCCTCCAATTTCAAAGCCATCACCTTTAAGTTGAACATCTTTCATAATTTGTATCAATATGGGATCTCTGGCTTGCCTTTCCTTCACCTCGGAACAAAGGGATGACTTAGCTACTTCTTAGATACACAAGCCTCTATCCTCGGTGTCTAAGAGTCGAACTCTTAGATAAGCAACCCAATGAATATCCTTACACAAATTCCTCTTTCCTTCCTCAATATGAGAGAAACTACCAATGGTCAACCTGCTAAGAGCATTAGCAACCACATTAGCTTTACCTAGAAGATAATACAGGCTCAAGTCATAAACTTCAATAGTTTAAGCCACTACCTCTGCCTGAGATTCAACTCTTTCTAGGTGAATACATAATGTATACTCTTATAAATAGTACAGATGTCAACATCCACCCCATAAAGATAATGATGCCAAATTTTAAATGTAAACACCATAGCTGCCACTCTAAATCATAGGTGGGATAGTTTTTCTCATAGACCTTCAACTTCCAGGATGCATAGGACACCACCTTACTATGTTGCATAAATACACAGCCAAGTCCCACCCAAGATGCATAAAAGTACACAATAAAACCTTTTGTACCCTCAGGAAGGGTTAACACCAGTGTAGTATTCAACTTATCTTTCAATCTCTCAAAACTATTATCACAAGCTTTAGACCACAAAAACTTTATCTTCTTTTGAGTCAACTTGGTAAATGGAGCAACTATGGATGAAAACCTCCCACAAACCTCTTGTAATACCCTACCAAACCCAAGAAGCTGTGAATATTAGTTGGAGTCATTGGTCTGGGCTATTTTCTTACTGCATCGACCTTTTGGGGATCAACCTTAATTCCTTCAGTTGAAACAATATGCCCCAGAAAAGCTATTGCACTAAGCCAGAACTCACACTTAGAAAATATGCCATACAACTCATGGTCCTTAAGAGTCTGAAGGACTATTCAAAGGTGATTGGTATAATCTTCCTCACTCTTATAATAAATCAAAATATCATCAATGATGACTATAAAAAATAGTTAAAAAAACTGATGGAACACACAATTAAGGAGGTACATAAATTCTGATACAGTCACCCAAATCAGTATAGAATTCAGTTAGTTCCATCAGAATCAAGACTGTCCGACGCAATCAACTCAGTTTTCAGTTATATCAGTATCAGTAATTCATATTATTAGAAAACTCAGTATTCAGAATCCTTATGATTTCAGTTATAGTTATGTATTCATGCATGTATTCTCACTCAGTCATGTTCATGTTACTCAGTCAATTTTTTGTTCATGCATATGAACCCTTGCATTTAGCCTTACCTCACTTTGAGTACCAGTACATTCACAGGTACTGATGCATACTTTTATTTTGTGCTATGGTGTTTTATACCATAGGTTCAAACGTACAAGCTCCATAGCATCCTTAGTAGGTTAGAAATTTAGCAGGCAGACTAGCAGTGAGTCCTCATCATCCGAGGATGTTATCTTATTTCATTTACTCATCATATTTAGTATTTAGAAGATGGAGTTAGTTAGGGGATTTTCCCATCAACTCCTTATTCAGATAGTTTAAAGGCTTTCAGACTAGATATTCAGACTTCAGTATTTTTAGTATTCATGTTCTGTTTTGGTATTGTCATATCATATTTTTAGTATTGAACCTTATGGCCTTTCAGTCTATGTTTTCGTATTTATGTTAGTATTATTAATTAGTTCTCAATTACAAATAGCATTCATGGGTTAGGTTGCGGTCCTTCAGGATTATGAGCACTGTGTAGCAACTGGGTACCAAAATTGGAGTGTTACAAACATCGTATTAGAACCTAAGGTTCAACAGTGTCCTAGGAAGTCTGAAAAGCCGCATCTAGTAGAGTCTTGTGCATGGGTGTGTTGCGTGCCACATTTATGTATAGGAGGATATGAGGTATTTTAGGAACAGTATCCTTTATTTCAGTATTCATGTCATGCCAGTGAGCATAAGCTCAACGTTAACTCTCAGGCTAATCCATTTCATACTTTTATTTATAGTATATGTCTCCCAAAAAGGAATAACGAAAGGAGAAATAGAAATGTCAGCCCCTCAGCCCATCCATCCAGATCTTCTGGATGAGCACTTTTCTCACACAGAGTTTAGAGTTGTATTTACAACTCTTGCTACTTCAGTAGCTGCTCAAAATGAACGTCCAGCATCCATTCCAGCCAATCCAGTGGTGAATTCTGCTGCAGCCAGGATTCAGGACTTCACCTAAAAGAATCCTCCATCTTTTTTTGGGTCAAAGATAGATGAGGACCCTTAGGAATTCATTGATCAGGTATAGAAGGTTACCAATATCATGGGGGTAACTTATAATAAGAGTACTAAGCTAGCTGTATATTAGTTGTAGGACGTGGCTCACACATGGCTCAAGTAGTGGAAAGCAGAGAGGGTCGCAGATGTAGGGTTCATTGAGTGAGAGAAGTTTTCCACTGCTTTTATTGAGAGAATCTAAGGTATTGGAGTTTATCAACCTCAGGTAGGGCAACATGACAGTGAAAGAGTATTCTCTAAAGTTTACTCAGCTATCTAGATACGCTCCTCATGTGGTGGCAGATAGCAGGGCTAAGGTAAGTAAGTTTGTTTCTGGGGTGAATGATAGTGTCGTCAAGGAGTGAAGGACAGCCATGTTGATTAGTAAGATAGACATATCTAGGATTATGATCCATGCTCAACAGATAGAAGAGAAAAATATTAAGGAAAGAGAAAAGCAAAATAAGAGAGCTAGAATAGGTAGCTTCAATTTTAGTCAGCCTAAGTTAGAAGGTGGAAATCGATCTTAGTTTCACCTAAATTTATCTATTCCAGCTTCTTCCTTAGCTAGTGCTCCTGTGTTAAAATTCAGAGATGGCAACAAAGATAGGATGCCAGGCTCTAAGTCTTAGGGCAGTGTTAGAAATGCCTGCACCCATCCTCTTTGTTAGACATATCATAAGAACCATAAGGGTATTTGTAGAACTAGCAGTGATATTTGTTTTGGATATGGCAAGCCAGCACATAGAGTTAAAGATTATCCTCAGTTAGGTTTTCAGGATCAGCATAACCATTTCTTAGCTTAGTCCTGTCGCCTAAATCAGTAGGGTGCCACTTCCAATGCTACCAATGGGCAACACCTAAAAAGACTCTATGTTTTTTATTCCTAACAATATTAGTAAAATTCTCTTTATGTGGCCACTGGTACATTACAGATCTTTCATACATATGTTTACACTTTACTAGATCCAAGAGCTTTTTTGTCTTTTGTTACTCCTTATATAGCAGTTGATTTTGGAGTCAATCCCAAAATTCTAGCAGAGCCCTTCTCAGTCTCTACCCCAGTGGATAAAACTATCATATATCGGTAGGTATACAGGAACTTTCTAATTATGGTATCTTAGAAAGTCACGTCAGCAAACTTAGTTGAATTAGAGATGACTGATTTTGATGTCATTCTCAACATAGATTGGATTTATTATTTCTATCCCACAGTCGACTGCAGAAATAGAGTTGTCCAGTTTTAGTTTCTAAATGAACCTATCCTAGAGTGGAGAGGTAGTACATCAGCTTTCAGGGGTCAGCTTAATTCCTACCAAAGGGCAAGCAAAGTGATTTCTAAGGGATGTGTCTATCATCTTGTTCAAGTTAAGGACTCTAGTTCTAAAACACGCAGTCTCAAATCTGTCCCAGTTGTGAATGAATAGTCAAATACCTTCCTCAACAATCTTCAAGGAATTCCTCCTAAAAGGGAAATAAAGTTGGAAATTGATCTTCTTCCTGATACTCAACCCATATTTATTCTACCATATAGAATATGCACCAGCAGAACTCAAAGAATTGAAAGAACAATTGAAGGATCTCCTAGATAAGGAATTCATCAGGCACAGTGTGTCCCTGTAGGGTGCACCAGTCTTATTTGTTTGCAAGAAAGATGATTCTCTTAGAATGTACATAGACTACCGTAAAATCAATAAAGTCACAGTCAAGAACAAGTATCCACTTTCCAGAACCGATGTCCTGTTTGACCAACTTAAGGGTTCCATCTATTTCTCTAAGATAGACCTTATATCAGGCTATCATGAGCTCAGAGTCAAAGAATATGACATTTTAAAAACATTTTTTTGAACTCAGTGTGGTCACTTTAAATTGTTAGTCATGTCCTTTTGTCTTACCAAAGCCCCAGCAGCCTTCATGAACTTGATGAACCATGTGTTCAAGCAGTACTTGGAAATATTTAACATAGTCTCTATAGATGACATTCTTGAATACTCCCACAATAAATGTGAAAATGTAGACCACCTCAGAATAGTATTGCAAACCCTCAGAAATCATTAGTTGTTCGCCAAATTCAGTAAGTGCAAATTTTGGCTAAGGTCAGTAGCATTTCTTGGTCATATAATTTTTGGTGATGACATTAGAGCTAATCCTCAAAAGACCGAAGTAGTAAGAAACTGGCCCAGACCTATCTCTCCATCAGATATCAGGAGTTTCTTGGGTTTGGCTGGCTATTATAAATGGTTTAGTGTGGGATTTTCTTCTATTGCATCCCTTATGTCCAGATTGATTCAGAAGAAAGTCAAATTTTAGTGGTCAGATTTATGCGAGAAGATTTTTCAAGAGTTGATGACTATACTTACCTCCGCTCCAGTTTTGACTCTTCTAGATGGTCCAGATAGGTATGTCATCTATTGTGATGTATCCAGAGTAGGTTTGGGTTGTTTCCTTATGTAGCATGGTACGGTCATATCCTATTTCTCCAGACAACCTAAGCCCCATGAGAAGAACTATCCTACTTATGATCTTGAGTTAGCAGTAGTAGTTTTTGCCTTAAAGATTTAGAGGAACATTTGTACGGGGTGCATATAGATGTGTTCATAGATCACAAAAGTCTTCAGTATGTCTTCTCTAAGAAAGACTTAAACCTTTGTCAGATAAGGTGGTTAGAGCTCTTAAAATATTATGATATAAGTGTCCTTTATCATCTGGGCAAGGCCAATGTAGTAGTTTATACTCTCAGTAGACTGTCTATGAGTGGAGTTGCTCACTTTGAGGACAGTAAAAAGAAATTAGCCTAGGAAGTTCACCAGTTATCCCGACTAGGTGTCCACTTAGTCAATTCAATAGAAGGAAGTATATGGGTTCAGAATAGTTCAGAATCATCTCTAGTTTCTAAAGTTAAGAAAAAGCGAGATAGAGATCCCAGTCTAGTCAAGTTGAAAAAGTTAGTAAGAGATCAAAAAGTAGAGGTTTTCTCTCAAGGGGGAGATGGTGTATTGTGTTGTCAGGGTCATATGTGTATGCCAGGTGTTAATGACTTAAGATAGCAAATTCTTATAGAAGTACATGGTGCATGTTACTCACTTCATCTAGGGGCCACTAAGATGTACCATTACTTGAGGGAGATTTATTGGTAGAGTGGGATGAAGAGAGATATTGTAGAGTTTATGGCTAAGTTCTCAACATATCAACAAGTTAAGATTGAGCATCAGAAGTCTAGTGGGTCCATGTAGGAGTTTAGTATTCCCACCTGGAAATGGGAAAAAGTGAACATAGACTTTGTGATAGGTATACCTCGTACTCGTCGCCATCAAGATTCAGTTAGGGTCATTGTAGATAGAATGAGCAAGTCAGCTTATTTTTTTCCAGTCCATACCTCATATTCAGCCAAGGATTATGCCAAACTCTACATCAGGGAGTTGGTCAGATTGTATGGTATTCCATTTTCCATTGTCTCAGATAGAGGTACCCAGTTTACCTTTTATTTCTGAAAAGCATTCCAAAAGAGTTTGACACCCGAGTTCATCACAGTACAACCTTCCATCCTCAGATTGATGGTAAAAAAGAAAGGACCATCTAGACTTTAGAAGATATGCTGCGAGTGTCTGCAATTGATTTCAAGGGTAGTTGGGATGACCACTTACCTTTGATTGAGTTTTCATACAACAACAGTTATCATTCTAGTATTCAGATGGATCTATTTAAATCTCTCTATGGTAGAAGATATAGATCTCTAATCGGTTGTTCAAAGTTCGTGAGGCCACAGTAGTAGGGCCTGACTTGGTCTTCAATACTTTAGAGAAAGTTTTGTTGATTAGAGAGATATTTAGGATAGCTCAAAGCTGACAGAAATTGTATGCAGATGTGCACAAAAAGGATCTTGCGTTCGATATTGGTGATTGTGTGTATCTAGAAATCTCTCCCAGGAAGGGAGTGAAGAAGTTTGGAAAAAAGGGAAAGCTTAGTCCCCGATATGTCTGTCCTTTCAAAATTCTCAGTTACTTTGGCAAAGTAGCTTATGAGCTTAAGTTTTCTTCAGATCTAGCTTTAGTTCATCTAGTCTTTCATGTCTACTTATTTGAGAAGTTCATAGGTGACCCAGTAGTTGTAGTACCTATTAAGGGCTTAGATATTCAAAACAGTCTCTTTTATGAGAAAATTCTAGTCAAAATCCTTGACTATTAGACCCGCAGACTGAGGAAAAAAGAATTCCCTTTAGTCAAAGTTCTTTGGTGGAATCAGTCCATTGAGGGAGCTACTTGGGAAGCAGAAGTAGACATGCTAACCAAATATCCTCACCTCTTCTCCACAAACTCACACTCAGCCCAAGGTAATAGCTTCCCTTAAATCTTATTCAGTTTCATGTTCAGATTTCAGTTACAAATTTGATATTTAGTTCAATGCTCAAATTGCCATTATAAACTTGGTATCAAATACCATTGCATATTTAGTCATGTATTTATGCATCAGATATGCATGTCCAGTATCTTCAGCTTATTGGTAATCTAGTAAGTATTCATGAATTAGTAACACATGCATCAAATATGCATGTTCAATATGATACATTCAGCTTATTAGTCATGTCATCCATTTAATCATGTTTCTATTGTTCATGTTCAGTATGTAGTTCAGTTTATCTTTTCTCCCATCTCAGTCAATCTCATTCAAGGATGAATGTTCCTAAGGGGGAGAAATTGTAAGACCCAACAAAATTCCTTGCTTAATTCAGTCCTTTAAGCTTGTCAAAGGGTCCCAGGCTAAGAAAATTCTAGCTAAGTTTCCAGACTTAATTTATTTTTAGCCTTAGAAAGTTGGTAATCCCATTTTACAACCTTAATGTCCTTTAATGGTCTATACATTTGTTAATTCATGATAAGGAAGCTCAATAGGTATTCTCAAACAAGTTTTAAATTTTTCAAACCGTGTTTAGACCACGTTCAAAATCCCAAAATAGTGGACCAAAGCGATCTTGGCGCACTGCATCACCTATCAAGTTGGTCAATATTATTGCAGGTTGCCAAAGTCAAACTCCTGAGATAAGACGTAATCATGACATGACGTTTTGAGTATTGCGTCAATGGCATCGATACGCCGTGTCGACAACCGCGTTGGTATCTAGTTTTCAGTCATTAAATAATCATGTCCTTAAGGGTAATTAGGTCTCCCCCCCTCCCCCCATCGTCCAGCCCTTATAACATAAAATTTAGCCCCCTTTTGGCTAAATACATTCACTATTTCAAAATTTCTCATGAACAAGAAAACCCTAGGTGATTAACTTCAAATCAAGAACTCAAGCTTACCTCCATTAAGCTTTAAGAAATTTCCATCCAAGTTATGTAAAGTGTTCATCCAAGGGTCCCTTCTGCCCTTGGAGTTAAAGAATCCTCTTTTCAAGAGTTGAATCATAATTTTTATGTTGTGGGTTGGGATGTACCCATGTTAATGTTGTTGTGCGATTACAAGTTGAGATTTTTAATGATTGTCATGAATTTATGTAAACATGTGGGTTGAATTTTATGAAATTGAGTTGATTAATGTAGCCATGATGTAATTGTTTAATGTTCATGCCTAAGCCCAAGTATATGCATCCCATGTGTTTGATAAAATGCCCAAATGAGTAGAATTGTGTTTTATAATCCTTTGTTAATCTAAATGATAAACTTAGGCTATAATTACATGTTCAAAATGACTCCCATGCCTTAGATATATCTTTTAATGATTTAGTGGAATGCTCATAAGTATGGATTTGTGAAATTATGTTATGTTAGTATGCATTCCTATTTATGTGTAAGCTTATGACTTCCGAATGCTTCATGCGATCCCTAAATGATTGTATTATGAATTGTAGACTATGGTCATGTGTTCAAAGAAGTGTCATGTCTTATCAGTTTTATTCTATCGATTCCTAGGGGTATTTATACCAGAAAATTTAGCTGTGTGCCTAGAGCCAGTGTAAGTTTTCAAGATACTCTCAGTCAAGCCATGATCAGTAGAATTCAGTCAATCACATAACTCAGGAAAACTCAATAAATTAGTATCATTCTAGTCCTACTTAGTACTCAGTAATCTCAATCAGTTATCAGATCTCAGTATTATTACATCAATCAACAGAAATCAGTGAACTCAGTCCAATTCAGTTCAGTTTAATCAGTTTAGTGTCTATTTAGGTGGGATTAGGATTCAGCACTGAGTGAATCCAAGGATGAGGACATACACTGAGAATACAGGGTGTGACCCTTAGAAGTAATTCTTTCATTCCAAAACTATATAGACAGCATAGGTTGAGACATCAACATTGACAGTTGAGGGTTGATGACGTGGGTTAACACTATCAGATGAGGGTCTCACCATTCTCCTTTGGGGATACTATCAGATGAGGGTCAGTCATAGCTTATCTTTACTAGTGGTGTAGTATTGAGACCCTTCTAATTAGGGTTATAGATTGGACCCTAACTCAGCTATATTATCTTATTTAGGTTATATTGTTTAGATGACTACCTCCCACAGTCTCAGTCTCAGTCTTTAGAATAGAACTCAGATAGTTCTACAAATTTCAAGAATGTCAGATATAGTCACCCAACTCAGTATAAAACTCATCTAGTTTCATCAGAATCAGGACTGTCAGACATAATCAACTCAGTTTTTAGTTATATCAGCATCAGTAATTCATGTTATCATAAAACTCAATATTCAAAATCCTTATGATTTTAGTTATAGTTATGCATTCATGAATGTATTCTCACTCAGTCATGTTTATGTTACTCAGCTAGTTTTTAGTTTAAGCATATGAACCCTTGCATTTAGCCTTACCTCACTTTGCGTACCAGTATATTCACATATACTGACACATACTTTTATTTTGTATTATGTTGTTTTATACCATAGGTTCAGACGTACGAGCTCCAGAGCATCCTTTGTAGGTCATAAATTTAGCAGGAAGACTAGTGTGACTCCTCATCATTAGAGGATGTTATTTTATTTCATTTATTCATCACATTCAGTATTCAATAGATAGAGTTAGTTGGGGGATTCTCCCACTAACTCCTTGTTTAGACAGTTTAGAGGCTATCAGATTAGATATTTAGACTTTAGTATTTTTAGTACTTATGTTCAGTTTTAGTATTGTCATACCATATTTTTAGTATTGAACCTTATGGCCTTTCAATCTATATTTTTGCATTTATGTTAGTATTATTATTCAGTGCTCAGTTACATATATTAGTCATGGGTTAGCTTGTAGTCCTTCAGGATTATGAGCATTGTGTAGTATCTGGGTTACCAGACTCGAGGCGTTACTGGTTTGGAAAGCTATTTTGGCAATGTCAGCCTCCCTAACCTTAAACTGATGATAACCCAAATAAAGGTCTAGCTTAGATAAATATTTAGCACTTTGAAGTTGGTCAAAAAGATCATCAATTCTGGGAAAAAGGTACTTATTCTTGAAAGTGACTTTATTTAACTGATAGTAATGTATACATATATGAAGGAGCCATCTTTTTTATGTACGAAGAGTATCAGAGCAGCCCAAGGGAGACATTAGGATGAATATGAAACATCCCAGATATTGGTCTTTGAAAATTTTAGAAATTTACTGTCCTGACTGTGACTTATCCCATTAGTCATAGGGAGTCATGATGAGTCATTGGACTCAAATCATAGACTAAATAGTGTGTGTGTGGCTAATTTTAGTTTTGAGTATGAATGGGTCACTATGAGTCGTAAAGGCTCGTTATGAGTCGGTGAAAATCATAGGGTGACCACTGTAAGGCCCAAGTGTTTCTATCTTGGAAATGACTTGGACCCTATGATTCATAGGGTCATGATGTGAGTTGTATGATATAAGTCGTAGGGTTAATGGTATGGATGCCCTCTGACATTGTCTTGGCTATGACTTATGGTGATGAGTCGTAAGGTATGGTTTCAGGTTGTCGCATGATCCGTAGTCAATGGCGACACTTTTCTATCTTTTAAGTTTAGGGAACTTTGGATATTTCCCACTTTAACCACTTAGACCCCCACATCCATAAAACACCATTTGGGAATACTTTCCATACTTTTAACATTTGAAAGACTCTCTTTACTCTCTCTAAATCCTCTTAAGCAAGATACTTAGGGTTTTCAAGAAGTGGGTTATCCAAGGGCTCAAGGGTCAAATTCTTCCTTGAAACTTGGTATTTTAGGCATGTTACTCTTCCCCAATTGTTATTTTCTTAAACTTGGTATTTGTTTTGAAACATGGGTTGAGGATTTTGAATGTTTGTTGTTGACATATGTTTCCCATGGTTTACCTATTACTACTATTCAAGCTTTAATTATGGTTTTGAACTTCTGGGATGCATGGGTATGGTGAATAAATGAGGGGACTGTGATTTCCCACAACTTGTGACTTTTGAAGTGGTAATGACCCCAACCCCATATCGCGAAATTATTTTTGAATATGAAAATTATGTATATTAAACTACTCTTAAACTATTGTATAATGTGAAAAGTCAATGAATCATAATGATTTTTAATTGAACCCTATAGGGTTGTGTAATTCCTTAAGATAATGCTTAATTGAACTAAGGGGGATATGAATTTCCCCAAATAATCAAATTATTTTGGCATATTGATGTTACCTTGCAAGTATAGTTGGTAAGATGATACCAACAATGTATGCCTGAATGTGTATCATGGTTCAATGAATAGGAATGTGTGATACATGATTTAATTGGGCTTTAATAAGGGTTGTATATCTGAGTCATGAAAGAGTTGGTCCTGAGGGACCAATACTAGAAATTGTGGTTGCTGGCGTGGGGATCTAAATGACTAGTTAGTTCGAGTCCCTCATATTATATTACATGATTAGGTATTTGTGTCACCTTGATATGTTGGGAGGTTCGAGTCCCCCATAGTGCATATGTATATCCTCTAGTTGATACAACCACAGATACTGGGGCCCTATCATCTAGGGGAGAGTATGGCCCATTCATCCTGTGGGTTCCTTCTTATGTTATGACAGTTGAGCTACACAATCCAGGATAAAGTTGTGAAGTTCATGTTAATATATATATGTGTGTGTGTATGCATTTTATTGTATTCATTGGATTTTAATAATTTCAAACTGTTGATCACGACGTTATCCTTATTCTTGAGTTGCATGCTAGTGCTCCACCCACTAACCATCTAAGGATTTTGTATCCCCACATGATACAAACACTGGAGATACCTCTACTTTTCTTTCATGGAGTTATGTAGATCAGATTGGTTTGTCGACCCATTTTGTTGAAATGGTGATTTCATGACCCTAACCAGGGCCTGGACATGATGGGTATCTCAAGTCCCACATGGACCTAAGATCACCCCCATTTCCTAACCCAACCAACATATCTACCACAAGTGTGGGATGAATTTCAAACATATAGAAGGATAGCGGAAAGTAAGTCTAATAATACTCATAAAGTATCTAATTCAATCCACCAAATAACATACTAAACCATCGCACCCAAGTCCATAGTAATCCACAAAGCCTCTACAAAATTAAAGTCAATAATATGTCGGGACATGCCCCCGACAATTGCCAAAAATAATGTCTAAACCAAGTCTAAAACAAAGATTAAGAGACCATGAAATGAATGTTTTCCGAAGTATGGAAGCTCACCACTTCAATGTTGATCTCACGAACTAGTAGGTCACCTGGTCACTACGTAGGAAAAGAAGAAGAATAATTGGTTCCTATATCACATGCGGATACAGCATTCAGAGATAGTTAGTGGTTAGAGCTGTAGCATGTAACTCAGGGATAGAGGAATAAAATAATTTCATCAATGAAACCAAATCAAATCGCTATATGCAATCACATGTATGCATACACACACACACACGCACACACACACACACATACACACACACACACACATATATATATATATATATATTATGACGGATAGGGAACAAGGCTTAGCATGAACTTGAAAACATTAAACTGGACTATGTAGCATAACCATCATAAAATATGGAACCCATGGGCTATATGAGTCAAGCTTTCTCCTAGATGGAAGGGTCCCAGTGCAGGCAGCCGAACAAACCAGAGAATTTTAGTATCGATATATGCCATTATGGGGGACTCGAACCTCCCAGAATAATCAAGGTGACGTAGATCCAATGTATCCTTATTTCAAACTGTTGATCACGACGTTAAGTTATCCTTATTCCTGAGTTGCATGCTAGTGTTCCACCCACTAACCGTCTACGGATTTTGTATCCCCACATGATACTAACACTGGAGATACCTCTACTTTTCTTTCATGGATTTATGTAGATCAGATTGGTTCGTCGACCCATTTTGTTGAAATGGTGATTTCATGACCCGAACCAGGGCCTGGACATGATGGGTATCTCAAGTCCGACATGGACCTAAGATTACCCCCATTTCCTAACCCAACCAACATATCTACCACAAGTGTGGGATGAATTCCAAACATATAGAAAGATAGCGGAAAGTAAGTCTAATAATACTCATAAAGTATCTAATTCAATCCACCAAATAACATACTAAACCATCGCACCCAAGTCCACAGTAATCCACAAAGACTCTACAAAATCGAAGTCAATAATATGTTGGGACATGCCCCCGACAATTGCCAAAAATAATGTCTAAACCAAGTCTAAAACAAAGATTAAGAGACCATGAAATGAATGTTTTCTGAAGTATGGAAGCTCACCACTTCAATGTTAATCTCACGAACTAGTGGATCACCTGGTCACTACGTAGGAAAAGAAGAAGAATATTTGGTTCCTGTATCATGTGCGGATACAGCATTCAGAGACAGTTAGTGGTTAGAGCTGTAGCATATAACTCAGGGAAAGAGGAATAAAATAATTTCATCAATGAAACCAAATCAAATCGCTATATGCAATCACATGTATGCATACACACACACACACACATATATATATATATATTATGACAGATAGGGAACAAGGCTTAGCATGAACTTAAAAACATTAACCCGGACTATGTAGCATAACCATCATAAAATAAGGAACCCATAGGCTATATGAGTCAAGCTCTCTCCTAGATGAAAGGGCCCTAGTACAAGCAGCCGAACAAACCATAGAATATTAGTATCGATATATGCCATTATGGGGGACTCGAACCTCTCAGAATAATCAAGGTGATGTTGATCCAATGTATACAATATGGGGGACTCAAACCTCCTATTCATATATCTATTCTAGGGACTCAAACCTCCCGATCATATAGACACCCGCACCGGCTAGTACAGTTTCCAGTGTTAGTCCTTCTAACACCACTTACATGGCCTGGCTACACATCCTGTTTTAAATCCTAATTAAAACATTATTTATAAATCTTAAGCCTCTTGATAGAAACCCTAGCCTAATCTTCAAGAGAGAGTTTAGAGAGGATTTTGAGAGTATTTTAATCATTCAAAGTATGTTATGAGAGGATAAAATGTTTTTTAAGATGTGGGGTCTTAAAGTTTTTGGGGTGAGAAATGTTTAAAATGTCCTCAGCTTAAAAGATGCAAAATATGTTCAAGAGAGTACGGTTTTCCCCTTCCACTCATATCTATATCATATGAGTTGTACCCTCTACTCGTATGTTGATCAGAATGTTAGACATCATAATTTTTCCAAGATATGACTCCTTAGCATAAATTGTACCCTACCATATGACTAGTACCCATTCAAATCATACCCTAGGCTGAATGTCAAGTCTAGACATTGAACAATATACAGTTTGGACCTTACTATTCTTACTCTAACATGCAACTAGTATGATACCTTCTCATACCAACAACAGAACTTGGACAATATGACACTGACCAACATACAACCAAGGACTTCAAAATGTATCCTCTCCATATGGGTGGTATGATATAGTCTTATGATGCACAGAATGTTCAAAGCTCATAGAAGTTTGAAAGGAACAAAGTTTGGGGTGTTTCATTCCCTCCCCCCCCCCCCCCTCCACAGGATCATTTGTCCTCGAATGATAGGACGAGGTACTACAAACATGATTAAACTCAAAACATATCTACTCTTACCCTTAATATAGAAAACAAAACATCAAGGAATCCACAATCTATCTTTAACAAGACATAAAGCAAAGATGTCGAGAGAAACACATACCTGAAATATGATTTTTCGAGATCAGGAATAAGAATAGATACTTGAACTTTATGTCCTTCTCAGCTTCCCAAGTAGCTTCCTCGAAATTTTGGTTCCACCATAGAACCTTCACCAAAGCCACATTTTTCATTCACAACTAGCGAACTTGTCAATCCAAGATCCTCACTGGAACCTCATCAAAGGAAAAACAATCCAAAATTCCAATGACATCTAATGGGACAATCAATGAAGGATCACCCACACATTTCCACAACATAGATATATACAATACCAGATGGATGGACTCATGCAAGAGGGAAAATCTAACTTATATGCAATACTACCAATCCCTCTCAAAACCCCATATAGGCGAATACACCATAGAATAAACTTCCCCTTTTTCCCAAACCATATCACTTTTTTCAAGGAAGATACCTTTAAGAACACCAAATCTCTAACCTCAAACCCTAAATCTCTTTGCCTGACGTCCGCATAGGACTTTTAATGACTATGGGACATATTAATCCTATCCTAAATTACCTTTTCCTTTTCCATAGATTGGTAAACCAAATCTGAGCTAAACATTTCTACTTTACCAACCTCAAACCACCCAATAGGAGATCTACACCTATTATCATATAATGCCTCAAATAAGGTTATACCAATGCTAGAATGGTAACTAGTAATATAAGCAAATTCAACCAAAGGAAAATAGTCATACCAACTATTACCATTGTTAATCACACAGGCTCGCAACATATATTTTAAGATCTAAATAGTCCTTTTGGCTTGCCTATCTGACTTCAGGTAAAAAGCCATAGTAAGACTCACTTTGGTCCCTAAACTATGATGAAAAGTACACTGCAAATACAATGAGAATTGGGTATCATGATCAGATATAATCAAGATAGGTTTACCATATAACTTTACAACCTCTTAAATATATAAATTTTCATAATCCTCGGTAGAAAAGGTAAACCTCATGGTCAAAAAGTGAGCGTACTCAATCATCCTATCCATGATGACCCAAAAGGAGACATTAATTCCATGATCGTAGAAGGATGGTAACAAAATCTATAGTAATTATCTCCCATTTCCACATGGGTAATTTAATATCTTGAAGCAATCCACTGGGCCTCAAGTGTTCCACCATCACAAAAAGCATGCCTTGAAGTTTCATCAGTTGTTATCATTTGCTTCGGAATTAATGTCTAGCATAAGGTCTAAAATAAGGAAGTTTTCTTTTGGGTTGTCCTATGAGTTGATTTTAGAGAGAAAAGTTGCCTTGTTGAATAAGGAATGGACATTTCTACATTTGTGATGTATATAAAACCAGGGGAAAATAAAAAGAAAAAGCAATTAGAGATGAGTGAAAGGTAGAATAAGAAGTTTTGGTATTTGGATTAAGGTGGAGGTCAACAGTAGAGTGGTAGACACAGTAGAAAATGGTCTAAGAAAAAGTGGGGCAATTCTGGTTCCTACTCTATGGCTAGTTCTCCTTATCCAAAGCCATCAAGTGATCATCGTCTTTAGAATAGTATTGATTTCAAAGTACAGGGTGCCTATCCATAGGCTAGTGGATATTAGTCAGCTGCATCATATCCCTCTTATAGATTTTGTGGCCAGGTGCATCATAATATTTGTGATGGAGAGAGAAAAAAGTGCTTTAAATCTGGTCAAGCGATCATAGACAAAGGTATTGTCCTTCTAGAGTTGCCTCTGAATCAAATAAGATCTTTGTTGCTACTTCATTGGATCCTACACCTAAGGGTGCTACTTTTGCTTCTAACTCCAGCACTAGACAAAATTATTTGTACTCTCTTGCCACTCATCAATATTTTGAGGAATCCTTTGGTATTGTTACTTGTACACTCAAACTTTTATCTTGTGATTTATATTACTTATTTGATCCTAATTCTATCCTCTTTTATGTCACCCCTTATATAACTATCCATTTTGATATTGACCCTGAGTGTATTTTGAATCCATTCTCTGTGTCAACCTCAATAGGTAACTTCATTATGGCTGCAAGGGTCTATAGGGGTTTTTTGATGTTGCTTTATGGTAGGCAGACCTTGGTGTATCTGATAGAGTTGGACATGTTAAACTTTAACGTGATTTTGGGGATAGATTAGTTGCATTTATGCTATGCGTCTCTTGATCGATGGACTTGAAAGGCCAGTTTCCAATTCCCTAATGAGTCGATGATCAAATGGGAAAGTATTTCTCTAGTGCCTAAGAAAAGGTTCATTTCATATCTTAGAGCCCAAAAATTGATTTCTAAGGGGTGCCTTTATCACTTAGTGCATGTTAAGGATTCTACATATGAAGGTCCTTCTTTGTATTCTGTCCATGTGTTCTGTACGTTTTTAGAGGTGTTTCTCAATGATATTCTTAGTGTTCCTCCCAATAGGAAAATTGATTTTGGGATTGATCATATTTTGAAAACTTATCCCATTTCTATCCCTCCCTATAGAATAGCTCCGACTAAGTTGAAAGGACTTAAGGAGCAGTTGAAACATCTTCTAAATAAGGGTCTTATTTGACGTAGTATTTCTCCTTGGGGTGCTCCAGTTCTCTTTGTTCATATGAAGAATTGGTCTCTTTGGATGTGTATAGATTAGTGCCAGTTGAATAAGGTGATGGTGAAGAATAAGTATCTACTTCTTAGGATCAGTTTTCTCTTCAAGCAGTTTTAGGGTGCTAAGTTCTTCTCCAAGATTGATCTTTGATCAGGTTACCATCAGTTGAAGATTAGGGAAGTGCATATCCCTGAGACTGCCTTTCGAACCTAGTATGGTTATTTTGAGTTTTGGTAATGTCCTTTGGTTTGACTAATGCCTCAAAAGTATTTATAGACCTCATGAATTGAGTATTCCATCAATTCTTGGATTTGTTCATAATTGTGTTTATAGATTATATTTTGGTGTATTCCAAAAGTGAGGCATATCATGTCGATCACCCCTACCTTGTGTTGCAGACCCTAAAGGATCATCATTTGTATGCTAAATTTTTAAAGTGTGAATTTTGGTTAAACGTCATTACCTTTTTGGGTCACACTATTTCTAGTGTAGGGATTATGGTCAATCCATAGAAAGTTGTGGTGGTTAATAAATGGCCTAAACCCACTACTCTAATTGACATTTAGAGCTTCTTAGGTTTAGCTGGCTTTTATAGAAGGTTTATGAAAAGTTTCTCTTCTAATGTTGCCCCATTGACTAAGTTGACTTAGGAAAAGTTGAAGTTCTTGTGGTTTAACACCTATGAGGGTATATTAGAGAAGTTGATGGATAAGTTGAATTAAAATTTGATTTTGACTCTACCTACGTGTACTGATGATTCTATTATCTAGTGTGATTCATCTCAGGTGAGACTGGATTCTGTGTTGATATAGCATAGCAAGGTAGTTACATATGCTTTAAGATAGTTAAAGGTTAATGAGAAGATCTATTTGAATCACTAAATGGAATTGTTAGATATGTTGCTTTCAATGAAGATTTGGTGACATTATTTATATGGTGTCCATGTAGATATTTATTTTGATCACAAAAGCCTGCAATAAGCTTCACTCAGAAGGAGCAAAATCTCAGGCAAAGGAGGTGGCTTAAGTTTCTAAACGACTATAATATGAGTCTTCCATATTATATAGGTAAAGTTAAGATGGTTGTCGATGCTCTTAGCAGGTTATCTATAGTAGCTATTCCTATATGGACGAGGAAAAGTGGGATTTGGTGAAGGACATTCACCATTTAGCTAATCTTGGAGTCTATCTCTCAGATTTCAAGGATTGTGGTATAATTGTTTAAGAGGTGGCAAAGTAATCTCTTAGTGATGAGGTAAAGGAGAAGGAAATGTTGGATCCTATTATGATGCAACTCAAAGAGGATGTAGGAAAGCAAAAGGTGATGGATTTCGAGATTGGTGGTAATGGAATCTTGAGGTACCAAGGTATATTGTGTATTCTCGATGTTGATGGGTTGCAAGGAAGAATTTTAGATGAAGCTCATGAGTCATGTTATACAATTCATCCAGGTTAGATAAAAATGTATCATGATCTTAAGGAAATTTAATGGTGGAATAATATGAAGTGGGATGTGGCCAATTTTATGAATAAGTGCATGTTGTGTCAGGAAGTGAAGGTGGATCACTTGAGGCCTGGTGGATTGTTCTAATAAATTGAGCTTCCTGTGTCGAAATAGGAGATAATTAATATGGATTTTATTGATGGTCTTCTATTGTCTCACCAATAATTTAATTAGATTTGGGTCATCGTAGATAGGATGACCAAGTCTACTCATGTCTTGCCAATAAGGACTACTCTAGTTTGCATTATATCTAATCGAGGCACTCAGTTCTCTACTCACTTTTGTCATTCCTTTCAAAAAAGTTTGGGGACTAACGTGAACCTTAGTGTCGTTTTCCACTTGCAGACGGATGCACAAGAGGAGAGAACCTTTTAGACATTGGAGGTATGCTCAGATCTTGTGTTATTGAATATGGTGGTAGTTGTGTTAACTACTTGCCTCTCATAGAATTTTCCTATAACAACAATTTTCACTCTAGCATTAGTATGGCTCTGTTTGAGGCTTTGTATGGTAGGAGGTGTAGATCTCCAATTGGGTTGTTTAAGTTTAGTGAAAATAGGTTATTTGGTCTTGATTTGGTTCACCTAGCCATGGAGAAGGTGAAGATGATTTAGGATAGTCTTAAGAATGCCCAAAGTCTCCAAAAGTCCTATCCAGATGTGAGGCAAAGGGAGTTGGAGTTTAACATTAGCGACTGGGTGTTCTTGAAGGTATCTCCCATGATGGGAGTGATGCGGTTTGGAAAGAAGGAGAAACTCAGTCCCCATTATATTAGTTCGTATTTAGTTTTGATGAGGGTTAGTAATGTTGCATATGAATTAGAGTTGTCTTCTAGTTTGAGCTCTATTTATCCGGTCTTCCATGTCTTGATGTTGAGGAAGTGCGTGGGTGATCCTTCACTGGTTGTTCCTTTTGAAGGTATGGGCATTTTTAATTCCTTATCTTATGTGGAAGTTCCAGTGGAGATCTTAGATCAGCAAGTTTGTCGATTGCAGATGAAGGAAGGAACCAAAAGTTTGAGGAAGCTACTTGGGAAGCTGACAAGGACATGAAGTCCAAATATCCATTCCTATTCCATATTTTGAAAAATCATGATTAAGGTATATGTGATCTTAGCATCTTTGTTTTCTGACTTTGTTAAAGGAAATTGTGAATTCCTTAATGTCCTTGTTTTCTATCTTTATTTAAGGTAAGTGTGATTGTGTATGGGGTCAAATTGTACTAATAAATTTCTTAACCCATCATTCGAGGACTAATGATCCTAAGGGGGAGAATGAAATATCCCAGGTATGGGTCCTTAAAAATTTCTAAAATTTTATCCTCACTGTCCTGACTATGACTTACCCTATGAGTCATAGGTGAGTCGATGTACTCAAATCATAGTCTAACAGTGTGTCTGTGTGGTTAAGTTTTTTTCTGAGTATGAGTGGCTCACTCTGAGTCATAAGGGCTCATTACGAGTCATTTTGTTGAAGTCGTAGGATGACCAGTATAAGGCCCAAGTGGTTCTGTCTTCGATATAACTTCGGCCCTATGAGTTGTAGGGTCATGATATGATTTATATGATGTAAGCCGTATGGTTAATAGTATGGGTTCCCCTAACACTTTCTTGGCTATGACTCGTGGTGACGAGTTGTAAGGTATAGTTATGAGTCGTAGTGTGACCCGAGTCACTGGCGATAGTTTCCCAGCTTTTAAGTTAAGGGCAGTTTGGACATTTCCCACTTTAACCACTTAGACCCACGTCCATAAAACACCTTTGGGACATTCATTCCCCACTTTAACACATCAAAGACTCTTTTTATTCTCTCTAAATACCCTCAATAAAGATACTTAGGGTTTCCATAAAGTAGGTCATTGAGGGCTCAAGTGTCAAATTCTTTTCGTTAAACTTGGTATTTCAGTTATGTTACTCTTACCCAATTGCTATTTGTTTAAAAGCATGTGTTTTAAAGTATTATTCATATGGTTTTGGTATTGGTTTTGAAACATGGTTTGAGGGTTTTGAATATTTGTTGCTGAACAATGTTTCCCATGGTTTACCTATGACTATTCATGCTTTAATTATGGTTTTGCACTTATAGGATGCATGTGTATGGTGAATAAACAAGGGGATTATGATTTCCCCCAACTTGTGACTTTTGAAGTGGTAATGACCCCAACACCATATCGTAATTATGTTTTTGAATATGAAAAGTATGCATATTGAACTACTCTTGCTTTATTTGCATAATATGAAATGTATGAAAAGTATGCATATTGAACTACTCTTGCACTATTTGCATAATGTGAAATGTTAATGAAGCATTATGATTTTGAATCGAACATTATGGAGTTGTGTAATTCCCCAAGATAATGCCTAATTAAACCAGGGGCCTATTAATTTCCCCCAAAGAATGATTGTTTTTGCATGTTGGTGTTACCTTGCAAGTGTAATTGGTATGACGATACCAACAATTTATGTCTAAATATGTATCATGGTTCAATGAATGGGAATGTGTGATAGATTTAATTTGGTTTTAATGAGGGTTGTGTAGTTGAGTCATGAAATAGAAGGTCCCTTTAGGTACCAATACTGGAAATCGTGGTTGCCGATGTAGGGGTTTAAATGATCGGGTTGTTCGAGTCCCCCTTATTATTATTATATGATTAGGAGGTTTGAGTCCCTCATATTATGTTACATAAATGGATGCTTGTGTCACCTTGATATGCCAAGAGGTTTGAGTCCCCTATAGTGCATATGTATACCCTCTAGTTCGTACAGCCACGCGCATTAGAGACCTGTCAGTTGGGGGAGAGCTATGCCCATATAGCTCATGGGTGCTTTCTTATGTTATGATAATTGAGCTACACAATTTAGGCTAAAGTTTTTAAATGCATGTTAAGCATTTTTTTCCCATCCCGGCATTTGATATATATATATAAGGATGATAAGGAAAGACAGATGAATAAGTAGAAGTATAAGGTAGCAAGAAGAGAGGCTAATTTAGCAGTTACGACGGCTAAGACAGCAGCTTTTGAGAGCTTGTATGTGGCTTTAGAGAAGAAATATGGGGATAAAAAGTTGTATTGGCTTGACAAGGCCAGGTATTAGAGGACTCGTGACCTTCACCAAGTGAAGTGTATCAAATGACATGATGGTACAGTGTTAGATGAGGATGCCCTTCTTAGAGAGAGGTGGCAGTCATATTTTTATAAACTTTTAAATAATGAAGAGACAAAGATTTTGTGTTGAGGGACTTGGAGAAATCTGATAAGTATCATGATTATGATTATGTAGGTGTATCAAGGCTAAGGAGGTCAAAGGAGCTATTCGCAGGATGCGGCGGAGTAGGGTAACGGGGCCAGACAAGATTCTAGAAGATTTTTGGAAGAGCATTAGCGGGGCAGGTTTAGAACAAGGGCGGCGAAGATGCCTGAAGCATAGAGGTAGAGTATGATGATTCCAGTGTATAAGAACAAGGGAAACATCTAGAGTTGCAACAACTATAGAGGTATTAAGTTGTTGAGTCATACTATGAAGGTTTGGCAAAGGGTGGTAGATTTAAGGATGAGAAAGATTATGATGATCTATGAGAATCAGTTTGGTTTCATGCCAAGTTGCTCGACCACCAAGGCCATTTACCTTGTGAAGACATTAGTGGATCAATTTCGAGAGAGGAAGAAGGCCTTGCACATGGTGTTTATTGATCTTGAGAAAGCATATGATAGAGTTTCCAGAGACATTTTGTATAGGTGCTTGGAGGCTAGAAGGGTGCTCGTGGCATATACTAGGTTAATTCAGGATATATATGATGGTGCAAAGACTCGTGTAAGGACGGTTGGTGGAGATCGGAGCATTTTCCAATTTTGATAGGGTTGCACCAGGGATCGTCTCTTAACCTATTTTTATTTGCCTTGGTGATGGATGTTTTTATGTGACATATTCAATGGGAAGTGCCTTGGTGTATGCTATTTAAAGATGTTGTGGTACTGATTGACAAGAATCATGGTGAAATTAATGATAAGTTGGAGATTTAGAGCTGACATTTGAGTCTAAAGGATTTTGATTAAGTAGAACCAACATGGAGTACTTGGAGTGCAAGTTTAGTGATGTGTTGCAGGAGGCTCGAGTGGTTGTGAAGTTGGACTCTCAGGCCATTTAGAAGAGTGAAAGTTTCAAGTGTCTGGGTTATGATTTAGGACAATGGTGAGATTGACGAAGATGTCACGCATCGTATTGGGGCAAGGTGGTTTAAATGGAGCCTTGCTTCAGTAGTTCTATGTGATAAGAAGGTGCCACCAATCTTATAGGTAAGTTCTATATAGTGGTAGTCTGGCCGACTATGTTGTGTAGAGTAGAGAGTTAGCCAATTAAGAACTCCCGCATCTAAAAGGTGAAGGTGGCGGAGATGAGAATGTTATGATGAATGTATGCACATACCAAGAAAGATAGGGTGAGTAATGAGATTATTTAGTAGAAGGTAGGAGTTTCCTTGATGGAGGACAATATGTGGAAAGAGAGGTTACATTGGTTCGGGCACGTGATGAGGAGGGGCTCTGATACTTCAATTCAAAGGTGTGAGACACTAGCTATGGATGGTTTTAGATGTGGTAGAGATAGACCAAAGAAATATTAGAGGGAGGTAATTAGGCATGATATGGAGTAGTTACAGCTTTCAGTGGACATGACCCTTAATTAGAAGGGATGAAGGATGTAGATTAGGGTAGAGGTTTAGGGGGTGGAAGTGTATCGATAATAATAAGGAAGTGTTCTATTGTGTCTGGAGTTTCTTATTCGTGGTGTTATAGTTATAGTATTATCTTTTTGCTAGTTGTGTTAGTTTATTTTGCATACCGTACTAGTTTATATGCACTTACCTTTTGTGATTGTTATATTGTTAGATTATTTTGCAAACCGTACTAGTTTATATGCACCTATCTTTTGTATTTGTTATACTGTTAGTTTATTTTGCATATCATACTAGTTTATATGCACCTATCTTTTGTGTTTGTTATACTGTTATTGATCCTAAGCCAGGGGTCTGTCGAAAACAGCCTCTCACTTCACCTGAGGTAGTGGTATGGTCTGCGTACACTCTACCCTCCCCAGAACCCACTATGTAGGAATATAGTATAAATGTTGTTGTTGTTGTTGTATTGGATTTGAATGATTTTGAACTGTTGATTACGGCATTATGTTATCCTTATACCTGAGTTACATGTTAGTTCTCAATACACTAAGAATCTCCGCACACTATGCGATGCAGGCACCGAAGATACCTATACTTTTCCTGTACAGAGTTAGGTGATTGGCTCAGTCCGTCGGCTCGTTATGGCAAAGAGGTGAGCTTCCATTCTCCAAAAGACTTAGATATTTCATTAGTTCTTATCATAGATTAGGATTAAAGTTTTCATTATCATTGTCATTTTCAGAGTCGAGGACATATCCCGACCAAGACTAGTTTTGGGTTTTTTTGCATAGAGGCTTTGTTGGATTACTGTGGACTTGGGTGATGTCACTTGAATGTGTTTGGTCGGTTGCCAATTATCCATTATAGATATATCTTTCATTCTTTTATCTTGTCTTGTGCTATCTTGTTAGATGTTCAAAATTCAGCCATTATTGGGTGGTGTATGGTATTTGGTTAGGTTCAGGGGGTGATCTCCGGTCCACGGTGGATTAGAGATATCCATCATGGCCAAGCCCTAATTTGGGTCGTGATTTAATATAAATGGCCTCTGGGTTGCTAGAGATGATTCTTACGGGTCAAGTGACACTTGTGAAAAAATAATATCAAAGAAAGAACTATTTCCTATGGAAGGAGTCTTTCCTCAAGCTAGTGATTCCAGAATCTTGTGAAGATTGTCAGTTAGACTCATCTTGGTAGCCCTAACAAACAAAGTCGATCCCCAAGATTCTGGATTGGTTCAACAATCAACACAATTCAAAAGCTTAGACAAGCATCTCCCTGACATATTAGTTATTATCACATTAATGCTACAAGTTAAATTGTAAAAATAGAGAATAGAGATAATTTTTGAGTAGTATCTTGCTTTTTGAGGGACTACACTTGGAGGTATTTGTTGTGTACTAATTGTGGTATGCCTGTCAGATCTATCATAGTCTGTTGTTTCTTTCTTATAGGCTCTACACTTTTCCCTTGTTTGTTTCTTTGTTTCTTCATTGTTTCCTTCTTTTTTGTATTAAAATGTGGATCACATTATCGAAAAACATGCTTGCACAAATGGAGCAGACTTTCTTTGCATTGTCAGCCCTTTGGCACTCAAGTGAGCAAATATCCCCTGCAGCTGTGAGACAATCCGCCGCAAGTACCAAGTGTTCTGAAAGGTTATCTCAACTTTCACCTTGTTGGTGAGAGTTCTATTTTGCACCTTTTAATCCTCTCCCCGTTTCTCTATCCCCTCTCCCCAACTTTTAATAAAAAGTGAAAAAAAAGAATGAAATGATTAATGTATTATAAAACTCTTTGCTATCTTTGTTCATTCATCCATTACATCTAAAACATGCATTAGTTAAGATTTACCTTCCTTCTATTCTATGATTTTCTTTAATGGTAGAATATTTTTATTTTTCCTTTTTTAGTATAAGAATATTTTACATTATTTACTTTCTTTCAAGTCTAGGTTTATTAATTGGAGAATATTTAGTCTAATACATATAAGAAAAATAAGATATTCTCCTTATATACTTTTTTGTTGTTTATAAATAGAGATGTACTCTTCTATTAGAGTCAATGAAAGAATCAATATCAAGACTTATCATTTAGCCCCTCTTTAATTTTCTTCCTTGTCTCTTCCATTCCATAACAGTGGTATCAAGATCCTTCATCGATCCTTGTGGATCTGCGAATTTATTGAAGAAAAAACTTTCAACCATTTTGAATCCACACATATTTTCAACCTACTTTTAACCCTGACTTTTATTTTTAACGTAGGACTATTTTAACCATTATTTTTATTTTTAACATAGGGCTATTTTTTATTGATTTTTAACCATATTTTTTTAAATCTTATTTTTCAAACCATGACAAGCAATATCTCTCTTTCAATGCCCCACAAACCTTCACTGGGGAAAATTATCAAACTTATAAAATGGCGCCCCACAAATTCTTCTGCGGCCAAGATTAAACTTCACTCAGAAGAGAAATCCAAAAAATATAAAGCAAAAATTGAAATTCAAAATTCAGTTGTTGATTCATTTTTTTTTCTAAAATCATTGTATGTGAAATAGCAAAGGAAGCTTGGGAAAAGCTAGAAAAGGAGTACCAAGGAAGTGAATGAGGCAGACAATCAAATTTTGAATTTGAAAAGAGATTTTGAATATCTTAGGATGCAAGAAGGTGAGACAATCACTAAGTATTCTAATAAAATTTCTTTGATTGTCAATAGAATCAGGTTTCTTGCGAAGATTTTGAGGACAATAGAATATTTGAAAAAATTCTGGTGACTATTCCTAAGAGATTTGAGTCCAAAATCTTCTCTTTGGAAGAGTCTAAAGATCTCTCTGTCATCTCTCTTGCTGAATTGATAAGCGCTCTTCAAGTACAAGAGCAAAGAAGAGCTTATAAGGAAGAATAAGTTGCTGAACGAATTTTTTATGTCAACCACCAAAAAGGAAAAGTTGATTAACCCCCTTGAAAATATTGTAAAAAGAAGATACACTTAGAAAAATTTTGTTGGTGGAGATCTGATGCATTATGATGAAGTTTCAAATAGAAATGTCATGTCACAAAAGTATGCAAGTTCAAAGACACTCAAGATAATTCAAAGAAAGGTAAAAGTGCTTTAAGTGTGGCCAAGTAAGACATTAACTTAAGGATTTTCCGGTCAATAAGGTTGCTACGAGAGAAAGTTTCCTATGGCTTCATCTTCTATTCCTATATTTAGTGGTGTAGCATCTGCTTACTGCTTGTTGCTCTAGTGTTGGTTGAAACAGGTTGTATGCTTTGGCGTTCCAATAGGAATCTGAGGCATCACCTGATGTTGTTACTGGTACATTATAGTTTTTCTCTCATCACGTATACTATTTTCTTGATTTGATGTCCACTCTTTCTTATGTAACTCCATATGTGGTTATATCTTTTGGTTTCGATCTGAAAGTTATCTCGAATCCTTTTTTTGTTTCTACCCTAGTAAGTGACTCAATTATTACTTAGAGAGTCTATAGAGGCTATGGTATATGTTGGTAGCAAGCAAACCATGGTGGATCTGCTCGAGTTGGATATGGTAGATTTTGATATAATTCTAGGTAAGGATTGGTTGCATTCTTGTTATGCATCTATGGATTGTCGGACCTTTAGGGACTATCTTTAAGTTTCTCGGTGAACCAGTTATAGAATGGTAAGGTAGTTCCTTAGCTCCTAGGGGGAGGTTTATTTCTTATCTTAGAGCTCGGAGGTTGATGTGCTAGATTTTTGTAGCACATTTAAGACTTTTTAACTTGAAATAATTGTGTATTCTTAAGTAATTATTGGTGTTTTTGATGTTATTTCCTAAGATTTTGTAGGAAAGACAAGGATAGGAGGAAAACATAAGAAAGATGAACAAAATAAGTAAAATCTAGTACAAGTGAGCTGCTATGAGTCTGACGGCATTTCTTGCAAGCCATCAGAGATGTGGTAAGCTACTATAAAAAGGGGTTAGGAAGAAAAAAGAAGAAAAGTTGCTGGATGAAGGTGACGACATTCTCAATATGTCATCACAAGTGTGGTAAGTCGTCAGAAGATGTCGTTAAGTGGGATAGAACATGGTGAAATAATCTGAAGGTCTGACAACATTTTCTGCACGTCGTCACTCCTATGGTAAGCCATCATAGGACATCGTCAGAGTAAGGTAGAACAAGTTAAGAAGGCACGATTTCTGACGACATAGCTGAGACGCCGTCAGAAGCCTAATGATCAACACCAATATGTCGTCACCTAAATCCGAGCCCAGCTATGATTTTGTTATTTTATTACCTTAATTAGGCTTTAGTATAAATAGCAATTTTGAGGGTTTTTAAAAAAAAAGTTTTCATTATTTAGAACAAGAACTTTGGAGAGAGAAACACGTACATTGTTCTCTTTCATCAATTATTCTTAGTTTTCTTTCTTATCAACTATTCTTGAGTTTCTAACTTAGGATTTAATTGAAGAAATTTCTTGTTGTTTTCCATCTATACATAAGTTGATTATTATCATCATGAATTCAACTTGTGATTTCTTTCATTAAATCATGAGCGGCTATTTCCATTAGCCAGGGTTATGGGATCCTAGGATTAGGGTTTGATATGATACTAGGTGTTCAACGGATTCAAGGAGTAGTAGAAAATCTTGAAATTCTGTAGTTTTAACTGAAATCTAGTGGTTGCAAACATTATATTATACCTTAGGTTTTATTTTCTTCTAATGGAGAAATAGACTAGAGAACACGAATTATCAAGAGGGACTCGAAAGCTACCAACCTCCTGTTTAATGATTAATGCTGTAACAAGATTAATCTACCTGTGATAACATCCTATTGGAAATAGATAAGTTATCTAAGTTTGATAGAATTAGATAATAAATTGTCTGGTGAGGTTGAGAGATAATCCAGATAGTATAGTCGTCAGGGATATTCTGTTGGTTCTACTTATTCCAAGAATCTCGAGCATTATCTAGTATCTGTCAATTCTCGAAACCCATAGTGAACATAACTCTGGTTTTCCATCTAGATTGATTACAAACAAGAATATACTGAAGTATTGAAAGTGACAATTAACTCTATGTGAATCTTAAACCCTCATTTTATCCTTTTATATCGCTTTTTTGAATTTAAATTATAGCTTTAGTTTCAAACTAGTTTAATCGCCACTCACATTGTTCCCTGTGGATTCGACCCCAACTCTGAAGTTGGGTAAATATATTGACGACGACCGCCTTACACAAATTTGAGGTTTATGTTGAGGGTTATCAAAAAATGGCGCCGTTGTCGGAGACCTATTTGGTGTATTCAGTTAGTTTGGAATTTTAACTTACTTGAATTCGAACTTGTAAATATTTTTTTGTGATTTCCTTTGTTTTGTGTGTTAGGTAGATTCTATTTATTTTTGCTTATTCCTTACGATGGTATCATGGAATGAATGTGAGTTTGATGGTTGAAAATCTTATCTGGAGGATCCATGTCCATATTGTGATGGACCTCACTTTTGGCATAACTATAGATATGCTCCCCAGAGAGAGATGTGTGCACCATCTCTATCCTACTGGGAGTATAATTGTTCTTTATATGGTGGTCAAGATGGACATTGGAGTGATTTATCAAATTCCCACTCCCCCTATTATGCTAACACAAGTTCTAGTTTTTCTTATCACTATGATAGATCTTATGGTCAGAAAATAAAGAACGCAGCACTGGAAAGAGTGACATTGAAGCTATACTTCAACTAATGTTAGATCATATAGATACAAGGAATGATACCCTATGTGACATACGTCAAGACATTAGGGCATTTAACGATGGAAGAGAAAGTATAGAAAAGATGGATATCAAGGTCAGTCATCCAAAACACTTTTCTACATTATATTTAGATGATATCTTATCTGTGGAATCATTTAAAATAATGGAAAAGTGTGACGATGAAGAGATAGATTCATATACTGATGATGAGCTTGATGTTGATCAACCCTTGGAGATTTCCCAACCAATCGAGCCAACCATGAAGGATGATGCCAAAATTGAAGGAATGGTGCTAGAGGCAAAAGAATAAGCCAAACCAATCTCTTATGAAGACTCTAGCCCAATTCAAAGTAAAAAATGTTAAGAAGATGAATAAAAGTGAGCGTGTAGAGGATAGTGTAAATATTGAAGTAGGATTTGTTGGGCCATACTCGAAGCATTTTTCCATATTATGTTTAGATGATATCTTATCTGTGGAATCATCTAAAATAGTAGAAGACTATGAAGATGAGGAACAAGAATCCTATATTCTTTATTTTATACTTGATAAGAAACACAAAAATACACCTCACTTTAAAGCTGAGTTGTTTACCTTGCATCATCCATTACTCGGCTTCTTAATCTTTGTACCACCTCCCTATGAGCGAGGCAAGAAGATGGACCCTAAGTTGGGGGTGAAATTCATATCCTTAAGGTAAAGGAAAAAGTTGAGTTGGGTCGTGCTGCGACGTTAAACTAGCCGCTTCTTTAGAGGCAACCCAAGGTATTTTGTTGTTTGTATTCGTATTATGTGATTGACATCAAATTTTCACACCCATGGTGAGACAGGTATGTTTCTAACTCTCTTGTTTTGATTTGACATGTTGGGACCAATGCATGATATTAATTGAGAGTGAGGCTACTTGTAGGTGTTGATGTCTTCCTGGGGTTTTTGTTGCCATGCCTCTTTTCCCCGGAGTCTTGTTCTTAGTAGATCCGGAATGTTTAGGTTTATTATGTTTGTTTTGTGATGTGTTGTGGTTAACTGGAGAAAAATAAGTATCTAGAGTAGTTGACATATTTTTGTTGATTTTTAAGACTGATAAACACCTCTCCACTGGTTTGTTTTATAACTATGTGATATCCATTTATATGTGGCTACTGTGAATCTTTTTATGGCATTAGTACTAGGGACATGATAATCACTGCTAACAATTACATGAACTGAATGTGTAGTAGCTTGTGAAGTACTATTATGCCATGTATGTGTGAGGTCTTACTCAATTCCCTGTGGGTGTTGAATCTAGAACTTTCCCGATTAGTCTTTCCTTGGTTGAAAGATAGGGGTTAGGAAAGGGTCATAGGCTATTTTGATTTTAAGTCACTTTTTTTCCCTAAATTACCTTCCCTATATGCATGATATCTCTTGATCCCTATTTTGAGCCTAAATTGACCATTTCTTTCTATGAAACCTATCACCTTCCCATTTAGATCATAATGAACCTGTGTTGGCCCTGGTCCTTCTTGGACACTGTGCAGCTTTAATTAGGTAAACAACCTAAGTAGAGGGTGGATATCATAGAGGTGCGTGATGTAAACTTGGTATGAAGAAAGGTAGAATAATAGTAAAAGAATAAGTGAAAAAGAATAAAAAGCTGAGTGGTGTGGAAGAAGAATAAGAAAAGAAAAAGAATGAAAAAGAAAAGCCACATCCATCCTGAATAATGTGTGATCAAGAAATGGAGAAAAACTAGAAAAAGGTTAATAAGTTAACCCCAAAAGTTAAGGTAGTGACAAGGAGGCTTAGTCACTATAAATGCCATTGAATATCATACAAGCCCTTAGCCTACATTACAAGCCGAAGAAAAGACCTATAGTGATCCTAACTCACCTGTCTGGACACCTTGGTAATAAAATAAGGGCAAGCATATGGTATTTGACATGCATTGATTGGAATTTCATTCTGAGAGTGTGTCTCTGGACCGTCCCCGCATTGGCATGCTTGAGTTCATATAAGAGTGAGGAGGGACTTCTTTGTTGTAAAGGAACATCGGTTGCATTGCTAGCTGTTTATTTGTTTGCGTAGTGTAACTTGTACATATGCATGGTTATTGTTTCGAATGTATGCCATATCTTGATTCCTTTGGGTCACATTGTTAATCTTCATTGATATGCACAATTGGATTTATAAGTAATAGAATGTGGAGAGTGGCATGAGTGTTGATCTAAACTAGATAATCAACTGTGATAGGTATCTTATGTGCCTCTTGGTTAAGCATCGTAGTATGGAGTTATGTATTTGCTTGAGGACAAACAATTGTTTTAAGTTGAGTGTGTTGATATGCTAGATTTTTGTAGAACATTTAAGACTTTTTAACTTGAAATAATTGTAAGTTCTTAAGTAATTATTGGTGTTTTTGATGTTATTTCTTAAGATTCTGTAGGAAAGTCAAGGATGGGAGGAAAACATAGGAAAGATGAACAAAATAAGTAAAATCTGGTACAAGTGAGCTGATATGAGTCTGACGGCATTTCTTGCAAGCCGTCAGAGATATGGTAAGCTACCAGAAAAAGGCGTCAGGAAGAAGAGTTAAGAAGAGTTGCTGGATAAAGGGGACGACATTCTCAATATGTCATCACAAGTGTAGTAAACCGTCAGAAGATGTCGTCAAGTGGGATAGAACATGGGAAATATGTTGAAGGTCTGACGACATTTGCTACACACCGTCACTCCTCTATTAAGCCATCATAGGACATCGTCAAAGTAAGGCGGAACAGGTTAAGAAGGCACGACTTCTGACGACATATCTGAGACACCGTCAGAAGCCTAACGATCAACACCAATATGCCATCACCTAAATCCGAGCCCAGCTATGATTTTGTTATTTTATTACCTTAATTAGGCTTTAGTATAAATAAAAAATTTGAGGGTTTTTAAAAAAAAAGTTTTCATTATTCAAAACAAAAACTTTGGAGAGAGAAACACATACATTGTTCTCTTTCATCAATTATTCTTAGTTTTCTTTCTTATCAACTATTCTTGGGTTTCTAACTTGGGATTTTATTGAAGAAATTGCTTGTTGTTTTCCATCTATAAGTAAGTTTATTATTATCATCATGAATTCAACTTGTGATTTCTTTCATCAAATCATGAGCGGCTAATTCCATTAGTCGGGGTTGTGGGATCCAAGGATTAGGGTTTGATATGATGCTAGGAGTTAAATGGATTCAAGGATTAGTAGAACATCTTGAAATTTTGTGGTTTTAACTGAAATCTAGTGGTTGCAAACATTAGATTATGCCTTAGGTTTTATTTGCTTCTAACGAAGAAATAGACTAGAGGACGGAAATTATCAACAGGGACTCAAAAGCTACCAACCTTATATTTAATGATTAATACCGTAACTGGATTAATATACCTGAGATAACATCCTATTGGAAATAGATAAGTTATCTAAGTTTGAGAGAATTATATAATAAATTGTCTGGTGAGGTCGAGAGATAAGCCAGGTAGTATAGTCATCAGGGATATTCTGCTTTTTCTACTTATTCCAAGAATCTCGAGCATTACCTAGTATCTATCAATTCCCAAAACCCTTGGTGAACATAACTCTAGTTTTCCTTCTGGATTGATTACAAACAAGAATATACTAAAGTATTGAAAGTGACAATTAACTCTCTGTGAACCTTACACCCCATTTTATCCTTTTATATCAATTGTTTGAATTTAAATTATAGCTTTAGTTTCAAACTAGTTTAATCGCCACTCACATTGTTCCCTGTGGATTTGACCCTGACTCCGAAGTTGGGTAAATATATTGATGACGATTACCTTATACTAATTTGAGTTGTAAGTTGAGCATTATCAGAGGTTAATCTCTAAGGGTTGTCTTTATCACTTGGTTTGGGTTAAAGATTCTAACTCAGAAGGTCCTTCTTTGTCTTCATTCCCTATGGTTAATGAGTTTCTAAAGGTCTTTTTGAATGATCTTACTGGTGTTCTCCGGAAAGGGAAATAGAGTTTTGTATTGATTTGCTTCCAGAAACTCGTCCAATTTCTATTCCTCTGTATAGAATAGCTCCGACAGAGTTGAGGAAACTCAAGGAGAAATTTAAGGATTTTCTGGATAAGGGGTTCATTCGTCAAGAATGATGGTTCCCTTCAAATGTGCATTGACTACGGGCAGTTGTACAACATGACGGTCAAGAACAAGTATTCTTTTCCTCAGATAGATGACTTGTTTGACTAGTTACAAGGAGCCAAGTTCTTCTCTAAGATAGATCTTCGGTCTGAGTACCATCAGCTTAAGATTAGGGAGGTGGATATCCCTTAGACGACTTTTCATACTCGGTATAGGCATTTTAAGTTCTTGGTGATGGCATTTGGGTTGTCTAATGCTCCGGCAGCATTTATGGATTTGATGAACACAGTGTTCATGCAGTACTTTGATCACATTGTCATTGTTTTTTTAATGACATTCTGATTTATTCAAAGAGTGAAGTTCATCGTGCTAATCACCTCCATGTGGTGTTACAGCCCTTAAAGAAACAATAGTTGTATGCCAATTTCTCTAAGTGTGAGTTCTGGTTGAATACTTTGACTTTCTTGGGCCATATTATTTCTAGTGAAGGGATCATGGTGAATCTGTAGAACGTTATTGTGGTGAAGAGATAAACTAGGACCATGACTCCATCTAATATTTGGAGTTTCTTGGGTTTAGCTATGTATTATAGGTGGTTTGTGGAAAGATTTTCTTTAATAGATGCTCCTTTGACTAGGTTGACTCAGAAGAAGGTTAAGTTCTCTTGATCAGATGCTCGTGAAGGAAGTTTTGAGAAGTTGAAGGATAAGTTGACTTCAACTCCAATCCTGAATTTGTCGAAAGGAAATGATGGGTTTGTGGTTTATTAGGATGCATCTCAGGTAGGGCTTGTTCGTGTTTTGATATAGCATGAGAAGGTGATTACCTATGTTTCCAGGCAGTTGAAGGAACTGATGTTGGGTGTATTTATGCACTCTAGCGTTACCATACTAGCTTATTTCACCTTGTTTTATGGACAACTTGAGTGCGTAAGGTGTTAATACTGATACAAATAATCATTTAAGTGATAAAGTGTGTGATTATATTGTGCAAAGTGTATTTCTAACAAGTTTGGATTTAATTGGATCACTTAGAGTTCAATCGATGAAACTAGTGTTACTAGCTTGACCAAAATGCTTGTCTGGTATCTTTTGCTGGATTCTATTGTCTTTAATGTTTTCAAAATAGTTTTAATGGTGTTATTATATGGGAAACAACTTTTTAGTAGTGTAAAAATTTCAAGTGAGTCAAGTAAAGAGTCTAAACATGAAGAGGAAGATCACGGAAATTTGTCTCGTCTTAACGCTTATTTGTGATTTGATGTGATGGTTTTAGTGATGTTTAAATCTAAAAAGTGTGTTGTGTGATTTTGTAGGTTGTATTGTGAGCTTAATATGATGATACATAGATGATTTGGGGGCTGGAAAAGCATAGGACAGACACCACAAAGTCAAGGATGAATGGAGGAACATCCAACACTAACCAAATTTCAAAAAGGAAATTCCAGAGAGGTGTCGCAATAGGGGCACGTCGCGACCCCCATTTGAGTCAATCCAGCCTCACGTTGTGACCCCTACTTGACCCAAGTATCTAGTGCATCACGACCCCGGGTAAATTCAATCCATCCTTGCATAGCGATCCTACTTCAAACACGGCCAAGGAGTGAAAATTGAATCTTAATAGGCTTGGACTTCATTGTCTGCTATAAATACATCTTTGTATTCATTACTAATCATCTTGGGACGTCTTGGAACATCAAGGAGGTTGCTAAAACTTCATAACTTAGGTTTTTATCATTTTAATTTAGTTCATACATGTTAGTAGTCATTAATTACAATATTGTGATTGCAATTATGACTATACGTGGCTAAATGCCCCCTTTCCGGGGTTGAAGCCAAGAACATGATTATTATTGCTGTGGATTAAGTTTTTTTCTTTGATCATCAATATTGGTGGTTTTTTTATTCTTATTATAACTATTTTAAGGATTTGTGACCCTTAGGATACATTTATTGTTAACCTTGTGAACTCGGGAGAGGAAATAGGAAGATAGAACATGGGAATAAACATAGTATGGTTCTTGATTCTTTATAAAATAAGAAACTTGAATTAGTATCTAGGACAGGGATGTAATTAGATACCCTACTTGATTTATAAGTATGATGATATTTGTTAAGAGCTTAAGTGAACTATTACATCCCCACTCAACAATGTAGGTGTAAGGTTTAACTTAGGTAAAGGATTAGAGGTTCGGAAACCATAATCATGTAATTAACCCTACGAATAAACAACAAAGATAAGCAAGTTAACGAATGAAATCCAATAGCATAATATGGTTGTTCAGAGTACTTCAACCCTGGGTTTTCTCCTATTAATTGTCTCAAGACCTTTACCTTCTGCATTGTTTAATTTTAAGTTAAAATTTCCAAACTCTTTATTTGGTTACTCTCGCATCAATTAAATCTAAATTGTGAACTAAAATCAAATCGTTGCCAAATCTAGTCTCTGTAGGATCGATAAATCGGCTTTATTGAAGGCCACTATATTACTTGGTAGACCACATACACTTGCATGTGTGCTTGGGTGCTATCAAGTTTTTGGTGCCATTACCGATGACTTGTATTTTAGCAATTGTATATTTTATTTTTACTGTTAGATTTATTTGGTGTTTTTACACTAGGTCTTGGTTTTGTTTTTTCAGGAAATAGGTTTCAAAGTAGAAACCTAGCAAGGGATCATGACTTGGTTGAACCAAGCTCCGAACCTGAGCAACTTTACCATCAACGCAGGAGAGAAGCAATCCTTCTCCCAAGAATTCCTCAATTCCAAGAAGACCAAGAGCATACTATTCCTATAGTTGAACAACGAGCAGCTGGTAGGAAGGTTAGGGAAGTGGAAGTCCCACTTCCAACAAACTTGACTTCCCCAATTCAAAGACCAGCAACTGGGGGGAATTTTGAGTTTAAATACAATATGGTGCAGCTTCTTATTAGTAGTGGACAGTTTGCAGGGCTTTCACACGAGAATCCACAAGTCCACTTACAGACCTTCATTGATCTTACAAATACATTCACTCCAACTGGGGTGACTCCAGATTATGTGAGGCTGACACTCTTCCCCTATTCACTTATTGGGGAAGCTAAAAGGTAGTTGAATACAGAGCCAGCCAGTTCAATCACAATATGGGATGACTTAGCCAGAAGGTTCCTCATCAGATTCTTACCATCAGGAAAGACTGCGAGACTTCACAGTGAGATAGTGAGCTTCAACAAATAGTCGAATTAGGTACTTGCTTATAGTTTTGTAGAAGCTCTTGATCACAATATGAAGATTTTGCTAGATTCAACCGCAGTTGGTCAAGCGTTGAAGCTAACTTATGATGAGTTGTACACATCGCTGAATCGTATAGCACAAACAAATCTAGAGTGGCATTTAGATTCTAGAAGTACCACAAAATAAATTGTAGGTGTGTTGGAGGTGGACCAATTCACAGCCTTATCATCTTAGGTTTCTATACTACTAAATTTGATCAACACAACATTCAACACCATAAATTTAGGATCAGTACAACTGCAGCTACAATCAATTCTATCCAACAAACCGTAGGTTGGTGTGAGGTATGCAGAAATAGTGGTCATGCAGCAACCATGTGTGCTTCAAATCTGGAATCTGTGATGTATGTTGGCAATGCTTAAAGGACAAATTATGGTAATGCATACAACATGAAGTGGTAAACTCAACCACTAAATCACTCATGGAATGCCCCACAGCCACAGGCCTAATTGAGTCAATCAACTAGCAACATGGAAGAGATGATGAAGTAACTCATAGCTGGTCAAACATAATTGATTGTAGATTCGAACAGTCAAAGGGAAGAATTACTGAATCAAAAAGTTGGGCAGAGAAATTTAGAGTTACAGGTTGGGTTGATACAGCAGTTATTAAATACTAGACCACAAGGTGGTTTGCTAGCTAATACAAAAACTCCCAAAAGGGTCATGGCAATCACCTTAAAAAGTGGTAAGGATCTTCATGAAGAACCTCTAAAGGCAAAAAGGAGGTTGATATTGATACGGTGACCAAACAGGTTCCCGAAGAAGTTGTTGAAAAGTTAAGGAAGTCTGAGTACTTGAAAGAAAAAGTTGTTGAACTAGAGAAGAAGAAAACACTATCGCTACCTTTCCCTCAAAAGTACATAAAAGTGAAGGAGGATGACTTGTTCAAAAAGTTCATTGACACATTCAAAGAGCTTCATATTAACTTACCTTTTCTAGATGTCTTGCAGAGTATGCATAATTTTGCAAAGTACTTGAGGGATGTGGTGGTTAAAAAGGAGAAATTTCAAGATGTGGGAGCAATAACACTCACTGAAGAGTGTAGTGCTGTGATGACATAAAAATCCCTAATAAATTGAAAGATCAAGGGAATTTTGCTAGTCTTAACAAATTGGGCGAAAAAAAGTCCATGCATTGAGTGACTTAGGGGAAAGCACAAATTTGGTGCCCCTATCATTGTTTAGAAAATTGAGCTTGGGAGAGTGATAACGCTTAACTTACACCTCAAATTAGTGTAAGGCAATAGTTGGCAATATATTTATCCAACTTTGGAGTTGGGGTCGTATCCACAGGGAACAATGTGAGTGGCGATTAAACTAATTTGAAATTATAGCTACAAGTTAAATTCTAGCAAATGATACAAAAATATAAAATGGGGTTTTAGAATTAATGTTTGTAATCAATATAAATGGAAAACCAGAGTTATGCTCACTGTGGGTTTCGGGAATTGGCAGATACTAGGTACTTGTTAAGACTCTTGAAGTAAGTAGGAATAGCAGAATATCCCTGACGACTATACTAGCTGACTTATCTCTCGACCTCACCAGACAATTTGTTATCTAATTCTCTCGAACTTAGATAACTTATCTATTTCCAATAGGATGTTATCTCAAGTAGATTAATCTAGTTACGGCATTAATCATTATACAGAAGGTTGGTAGCTTCCGAGTCCCTGTTGATAATTCATGTCCTCTAGTCTATTTCTCTGTTCAAGAAAATAAACCTAAGGCATTACCTTTTGTTTGCAACCAATATATTTTAAGTTAAAACAACAAAATTTCAAGACGTCCTACTACTCTTTGAATCCGTTTAAACACCTAGCATTATACCAAACCATAATCCTTGGATCCTATAACCCTGGCTAATGGAATTTGACGCTCATGATTTGATGAAAGAAATCACAAGTTGAATTCATGATGATAATAATCAACTTACGTATAGATGGAAAACATCAAGCAATTTCTTCAATTAAATCCCAAGTTAGAAACCCAAGAATAGTTGATAAGAAAGAAAACTAAGAATAATTGATGAAAGAGAACAATGTACGTGTTTCTCTCTCCAAAGTTCTTGTTCT
>NC_061122.1:86138666-86242753 GCF_002878395.1 Capsicum annuum
TTAGAAACTCAAGAATAGTTGATAAGAAAGAAAACTAAGAATAATTGATGAAAGAGAACAATGTACGTGTTTCTCTCTCCAAAGTTCTTGTTCTGAATAATGAAAACTTTTTTTAAAAAACCCTCAAAATTGCTATTTATACTAAAGCCTAATTAAGGTAATAAAATAACAAAATCATAGCTGGGCTCGGATTTAGGTGACGGCATATTAGTGTTGATCATCAGGCTTCTGATGGTGTCTCAGATATGTCGTCAGAAGTCGTGCCTTCTTAACCTGTTCTGCCTTACTCTGATGATGTCCTATGATGGCTTACCATAGGAGTGACGGTGTATAGCAAATGTCGTCAGACCTTCAGCTTATTTCACCATGTTCTATCCCACTTGACGGCATCTTCTGATGGCTTACCACACTTGTGATGACATATTGAGAATGTCGTCACCTTCATCCAGAAACTTTTCTTCTTTTTTCTTCATGACCCCTTTTTCTAGTAGCTTACCACATCTCTGATGGCTTGCAAGAAATGCCATCAGAATCATATCAGCTCACTTGTACTACATTTAACTTATTTTGTTCATCTTTCCTATGTTTTCCTCCCATCCTTAACTTTCCTACAAAATATTAAGAAATAACATCAAAAACACCAATAATTACTTAAGAACTTACAATTATTTCAAGTTAAAAAGTTATAAATGTGCTAAAAAAATCTAGTACGTCAACACCCTCACTTAAAACAATTGCTTATCCTCAAGCAACTACATAACTCCATACTACGATGCTTAACCAAGAGGCACATAAGATACCTATCACAGTTGATTATTCAGTTTAGTTCAACACTCATGCCACTTTCCTCGTTCAATTACTTATAAATCCAATTGTGTATATCAATGAAGATTAATAATGTGACCCAAAGGAATCAAGATATGGCATCAATTCAGCAACAATAACCATGCATATGTATAAGTTACACTACCCAAATAAGTAAATAGCTAGAAATGCAACCGATATGCCCTTAGAACAAATAAGTGCCTCCTCACTCATATATGAACTCAAGAATGTCAATGCGGGGATAGTCAAGAGACACTCACTCTCAGAAAGAAATTCCAATCAATGCATGTCAAATACCATATGCTTGCTCTTATTTTCATTACCAAGGTTTCTAGACAGGTGAGTTAGGATCACTATAGGTATTTTCTTAGGCTTGTAATGTAGGCTAAGGGCTTGTATGATATTCAATGGCATTTATAGTGACTAAGCCTCCTTGTCACTACCTTAACTTTTGGGATTCACTTATTAACCTTTTTCTTCTTTTTCTCTTTTTCTTGATCACATATTATTTAGGATGGATGTGGTTTTTCTTATTCTTTTCTTTTCACAACTATTCTTTTCTTATTCTTTTTCCATAGCATCCTACTTTTTATTCTTTTTTCTTTTATTTAACCATTACTCATACTCATTTCACATCACACACCCCTATGATAGCCACCCTCAACTTAGGCTGTTTGCCTAAGTTAAGGTGCACAGTGTCCAAGGAGGACCAGGGCTAAAATAGGTTCATTAAGATATAAATGGGAAGGTGATAGGTGTCATAGAAAGAAATGGTTGATTCAGGCTCAAAATAGGGATCAAGAGATATCATGTATAATAGGGAAGGTCATTTAGGCTAAAAGTGGACTAACATCAACAATGACCTATAATCCTTTCCTAACCCCTATTTTTCAACCAAAGTAAGACTAATCGGGAAAGTTCTGGATTAAACACACAAAGGGAACTAAGTAGTAGCTCACACACACATGGCACAAAGGTGCATCACAAGCTACTACCTATCCGTTTTATGCAATTTTTTAGCAGTGGATATCATGTCACTAGTACTAATTACATAAAAAGATGCATAGTGGTCACATATAAATGTATATCACACAGTTATAAAATAGACAAATAGAGACGTGTTTATCTGTCTTAAAAATCAATAAAAATATGTCAACTATCCTAGATACTTATTTTTCTCACAATTAACCATAACACATCACAAAACAAAACACAATACGCCTAAACATGCCAGCTCTACTAGGAACAAGCCTCCGGGGAAAATAGGCACAACAACAAAAACCCCATGGGTGCGAAGATCTAATATCAATCATATAATACGAATACAAACAACAAAATACCTTGGGTTGCCTCCGAAGAAGCGCCTAGTTTAATGTCGCAGTACGACCCAACTCATCTTTTTCCTCCACCTTTAGAATATGAATTTCACCCCCAACTTAGAGTCCATCTTATTGCCTCGCTCATAGGGAGGTGGTACAAATATTAAGAAGCCGAGTAATGGATGATGCATAGTAAACAACTCATCTTTAAAGTGAGATGTATTTTTGTGTTGCTTATCAAGTGTAAAATAAAGAATATAGGATTCTTGTTCCTCATCTTCACAGTGTTCCACTATTTTAGATTATTCCACAGATAAGATATCATCTAAACATAATGTGGAAAAATTCTTCGAGTGTGGCCCAACAAATCCTACTTCAAAATTTACAGTATCCTTTACACACTTACTTTTATTCATCTTCTCAATATTTTTACTTTGAATTGGGATAGAGTCTTCATAAGAGATTGGCTTGGCTTCTTATTTTGGCTCTAGTACCATTCCGTCAATCTTGGAATCATCCCTCATGGTTGTCTCGGTTGGTTGGGAAATCTCCAAGGGTTGATCAACATCAAGCTCATCATCAGTATAGGAATCTTGCTCTTCATCGTTACACTCTTCCATTATTTTAAATGATTCCACAGACAAGATATCATCTAAACATAATATAGAAAAGTGTTTTGGATGACTGACCTCTATATCCATCTCTTCCTCAATGGGGTTTTAGTATTAATTTTTGTAATCAATATAAATAGAAAACCAGAGTTATGTTCACTGTGGGTTTTGGGAATTGATAAATACTAGGTACTACGTAAGACTCTTAAAGTAAGTAGGAATAGCAGAATATCCCTGACGACTATACTATCTAACTTATCTCTCGACCTCACCAGACAATTTATTATCTAATTCTCTCGAACTTAGATAACTTATCTATTTCCAATAGGATGTTATCTCAGGACGATTAATCCAGTTACGGCATTAATCATTAAACAAAAGGTTGGTAGCTTCCAAGTCCCTGTTGATAATTCGCGTCCTCTAGTCTATTTCTCTGTTCAAGCAAATAAACCTAACGCATAAACTATTATTTACAACCAACAGATTTTAAGTTAAAATGACAAAATTTCAAGACGTCCTACTACTCTTTGAATCTGCTTAAACACCTAGCATCATATCAAACCTTAATCCTTGGATCTCATAACGTCGACTAATGGAATTAGTTGCTCATGATTTGATGAAAGAAATCACAAGTTGAATTCATGATGATAATAATCAACTTACAAATAGATGGAAAACAACAAGAATTTTCTTCAATTAAATCCAAAGATAGAAACCCAAGAATAGTTAATAAGAAAGAAAACTAAGAATAATTGACAAAAGAGAACAATGTACGCGTTTCTCTCCTCAAAGTTCTTGTTCTGAATAATGAAAACTTTTTTAAAAAAACCCCTTAAAATTGCTATTTATACTAAAGCCTAATAAAGGTAATAAAATAACAAAATCATAGCTGGGCTTAGATTTAGGTGACGGCATATTGGTGTTGATCGTTAGGCTTCTGACGGCATCTCAGATATGTCGTCCGAAGTCGTGCCTTCTTAACCTATTTTTCCTCACTCTGATGATGTTCTCTGATGGCTTACCAGAGAAGTGACGGCGTGTAGAAAATGTCATCAGACCTTCAGCTTATTTCACCATGTTCTATCCCACTTGACAGTATCTTCTGATGTCTTACCATACTTGTGACGACATATTGACAATGTCGTCACCTTCATCCAACAACTCTTTTTCACTGTTCTTCTTGACTCTTTTTTCTGGTAGCTTACCACATCTCTGACGGCTTGCAAGAAATGCCGTCAGACTCATATCAGCTTACTTGTACTAGATTTTACTTATTTTGTTCATCTTTTCTATGTTTTCCTCCCATCCTTGACATTCCTAAAAAATCTTAACAAATAAGATCAAAAACACCAATAATTACTTACAAACTTACAATTATTTCAAGTTAAAAAGTCTTAAATATGCTACAAAAATCTTGCACATCAGACAGCCAAAGTGACACGAGTGTTTAGTAGCTCAAAGATGGATCTATAGCACATCCATATGGAATCATTGAGGATATCCTCATAAAGATTGGAAAATTTCTTTTTCCTACTGACTTTTTTGTTCTTGATTTTATGGAAGATGAATAGGCACTAATTATTTTGGGGCGTCTATTCTTAGAAACTGTAGGGTCTTTAATTGATGTTAGAGAAGGCACACTCAAGATGAGGTTAGATAATGATGAGGTGGTATTTGATGTTTAGAAGTACCTCATTGAAAATCCCTTATATAAAGATTTATGCATAATCACTGTGTTGGAAAGGGATGAGTATGGGGTGCCTAAGACACTAAAAACCTCTTTCAACTACCTGATTAAGTGACCTAAGATGAAACCACCAATTCATAACATGTTAAAAGGTAAAATAGGTCAGAAAAAATGAATGAAAAAATGGCTCCCAAAAGAGAGTAAAAGGGTGAAGGAATATAGTTTAGTTGAGTTGGGTCGTGCCACGACACTAAATCAGGCGCTTCTTGGGAGGAAACCCAAGTTAATTAGGTATGTTTTCTTTTCATTTTTTAGTTTTTATTTCACGAATTTTTTGTTTTTGGTTGAGTCACGGGTTAATGAAAGTATAAGTACCATAAACTTGAGCTTGAAGCATGGCAAAGATTGAGTGTGGGGTCCCATGGATCTCCTTTATGTGTGAAGATGCTACTAGCTAGGCCAAGAGGCCTCAGGGAGTATATCTATCTTTTTACTTTTAAATTCACTTTGGGGACAAAGTAGATTTTTAAGTTTGGGGTGGGAGAAATTCTCAAAGTTTGGCTCAATTTTTAAAATTTTAGGTTAGGAATAAGTGAGATATTCTTGTTGGTGCTATTTTTTATTACATGATGCAAGTGTTTTATTTTGTAAAAGCATATTGATTGTGTGAATTACAATTTTTGAGACTCCTAGGTTCAAGTTATGACTCTTGTTCATGTTGGCTTAATTTTGAATTGGTACTATTGTTTGGTTGGGAGTCTATAATGATCCTATTGAGTTGAGCATGTCCCATGTGTGTATGAGAAGTTTTTATATATTCTTTGTTTCATATGATGTCTAGAACTTGCCCGGTGTGTGTGTGAAGCAAAATAAAGAATATGGGTTTAGGAGATGATTTAGGGATTTCTTTGATAGCCTTGTTTATACCCTCTATCTGTCCTACCCTTGTGCATTATCCTAGTTAACCCCCATTGAGCCTTTAGTTTTTCCTTTGCCAACCTCATAAATAGCCTAATCCCTTCTTTTAATCCCTTCTTTGATGGACCTTAATTTGATCCAAAGAGCTCTTAAGTGCTTTAATGAAAAATTGAATTAGTAAGGAGTTTGAGAAATTGAAGAAGAAAAAGGTGAAATTGATGACCCCAGGTAATAGTTATTGGTATAATTAATGAGTGGTGGATGGTTGTGATATAATTTATGCTAAAAATATTGCCATAATTGTGAAAAAAGGAGAAAATTTGATTCTTGTGGTAGTAAACTATGTGTCCATCAAGTGTTTGTGAAAATGCTTAAAAGAGATTGGGCAAAAACAAAAGGTATGGATGAATGAATAAGTGTAATTTCGTTATTGGAGATTGGTTTTATATGTATAATGTAGTGTATTAAAGTTCTTAGAAAGGCTAGTCACTATTCCCAAATAGTTCCTACCCATCCCTTAGCCTACATTACAACCCGAAAAAGACCTAATTGATCCTAAGTTCATCATTTCTATATTAGTGGAGAATTACACTAAGGTCAAGCCTATGGTTCTTTGTGTGTAACTTGTAAATTCTTTGTGAGAGCGAGCGTAATTTGATTCTTGTACCCATTATTATTATGAATTGCTTAAATGTGAGTAACTATGGATAACTATCTTATTGTGCAGGGCACACATTAGATGAATATGGGTGATTTTTATGATGTCTTTGATTGAATGATGAATGATAAGCATAAGCTTTCCACTTAGATGAGTCTATTCTTTAGGCTAGGATGTTTTGGAGTAGTGTTCATGAGCTATCAATTGTGTAAATAACATGCTTAGTGTAGAAATTTGCATTCCATATAGTCATTGTAATACTAGATTGAGTGGCTCATTTTTAGTAGAAGTATAGAGTTTCCTCAACTTATGGTTCTTAAAGTAAAGAGTTGTTCGAGGACGAACAAGGCTTTAAGTGTGGGATGGTGATGTTGGGTGTATTTATGCACTCTAGCATTACCATTCTATCTTATTTCGCCTTGTTTTGTGGACAACTTGAGTGCATAAAGTGTTAATATTGATACAAATAAGCATTTAAGGTATCAAGTATGTGATTATAATGTGCAAAGTATACTTCTAACAAGTTTGGATTTAATTGGATCACTTAGAGTTCAATCGATGACACTAGCGTTACTAGCTTGACCTAAATGCTTGTCTAGTATCTTTTGTTGGATTCTATTGTTTTTAATGTGTTCAAAATTGTTTTAATGGTGTTATTATATGGGAAAAAACTTGTTAGTGGTGTAAAACGTTCAAGTGAGTCAAGTAAAGAGTCTAAACATGAAGAGGAAGATCATGGAAATTTGTCTCATCTTAGCACTTATTTGTGATTTGATGTGATGGATTCGGTGTTGTTTGAACCAAAAATTCGTGTTGTGTGATTTTTTAGGATGTCTTATGAGCATAATATGAGGATACATATATGATTTGGGGGCTGGAAAACCATGGGAAAGACACCACAAAGTCAAGGATGAATGGAGAAACGTCCAATACATAACCAAATATCAAGAAGCAAATTCCAAAGAGGTGTCACGATAGGGGTGCATCGCGACCCCCATTTGAGTCAAGCCAGCCTCACTTCGCGACCCCTACTTGAATCAAGTAGCTAGTGCATCGCGACCCCTGGTAAATTCAAGCCAACCTCGCATCGCGATCCTACTTCAAACACGGCCAAGGAGTGAAAATTGAATCCTAATCGGCTTGGACTTCATTATCTGCTATAAATGCATCTTTGTATTCATTACTAATCATCTTGGGATGTCTTGGAACATCAATGAGTCTGCTACAAATTCATAACTTTTGTTTTATAATTTTATTTTAGTTTATACATATTAGTATTCATTAATTACAATATTATGATTGCGATTATGACTATGCGTGGCTAAACGCCCCCTTTCCGAGGTTGAAGCCAAGAACATGATTATTATTGCTATGAATTAAGTTTGTTTTCTTTTTTCATCAATATTGGTGGTTTGTTTATTCTTATTATAACTATTTTAAGGATTTGTGTCCCTTATTATATATTCATTATCATCCTTATGAACTCGAGAGAGGGAATAAGGAGATAGAACATAAGAATAAATAGAGTATGGTGCTTGGTTCTTTATAAAATAGGAAACTTGAATTAGTATCTAGGATAAGGATGTACTTAGATACCTTACTTGATTCATAAGTAGGATGATATTTGTTAAGAGCTTAAGTGAACTATTATATCCCCTCTCAACGATATAGGTGTAAGATTTAACTTAGGTAAAGGATTAGAGGTTGGGAAACCATAATCGTGAAATTGACCCTACAAATCAACAACCAAGATAAACAATTTAATGAATAAAATCCAATATCATAATATACTTGTTCAGAGTGCTTCAACCCTGGGATCGATAAATCGCCTTTCTTGAAGGCCACTATATTACTTGGTAGACCACGTACACTTGCGTGTGCGCTTGGGCGCTGTCAGGTACATGAGAGAAAATTTCCTACTCGTGATTTAAAGTTGTTGGAGGTTGTGTTTTTTTTGAAAATATGGTGGCATTATTTATATAGTGTTCATGTGGATATCTTTTCTAATCACAAGAGTCTTCAGTACGTTTTCACTTAGAAAGAGATAAATCTAAGGTAGAGGAGGTGGCTTGAGCTTCTCAAGGATTATGATTTGAGTCTTTACTACCACCCAAGTAAAGCTAATATGGTTGTTGATGCTCTTAGCAGGTGATCCATAGAGAGTCTGGCTCACATGAAGGAAGGCAAGCGGGAATAGGTGAAGGATATTCATCGGTTAGTTAATCTTGGAGTTTATCTCTTGGACTCTAAAGATGGTGGTGTGATGGTGTAAGAAGTGGTTCAATCGTCTCTTGGTGCAGAGATTAAGGATAAGGAAGTGTTGGATCCTATCTTAATGAAAATCAAGGGTGATATTGATGGACAAAAGGTAGTGGTGTTTGAGATCAATGGTGATGGAACTTTATAGTACCAAGGTAGTTTGTATGTTTTTTATAGTGATAGGTTATGGCAAAGGGTTTTGGCTGAGGTGCACGAGTCATGCTATGTTGTTCATCCTAGCTCGACTAAGATACATTTTAATCTTAAGGAGATCTATTAGTGGAATGGCATAAAGAGGGATGTGGCTGATTTCATGGACAAGTGTATGGTTTGTCAACAGGTTAAGGTTGAGCACATGAGACCTGGTAAGTTTTATTAAGAAATTGATTCACTCGAATAAAAGTGGGAAGTAATCAATATAGATTTCGTTATCAGTCTTTCTCGGTCTCAAAATATGTATGATTTGATTTGGGTCATTGTGGATAGGATAACCAAGTATGCACATTTCTTACCTATGCGGACTATTTTTTTGGTGGAAGATTATACATGATTGTATCTTTAGGAGATTGTGAAGTTGTATGGGGTACCAATTTCGATTATCTCTGATTGTGGTATGCAGTTTATGTCTTATTTTTTATGGTCTTTCCAGAAAAGGTTGGGGACTAAGGTTAGTTTGAGTTTTGCTTTTTATCCCTAGTTAGATGGGCAAGTAGAGAGAGCTATTCATACATTGAAAGATATGTTTTGGGCTTGTGTGATTGACTATGGTGCCAATTGGGTTAAGCATCTACCTTTGGTGGAGTTTTCTTACAACAATAGCTATCATTTGAGTATTGGTATGGCTCCTTTTGAGGAATTGTATGGTAGGAGATGTAGATCTCCTATTGGCTTGTTTGAGCTTAGAGGAGAGGACATGTTTGGTTTAAATTTGGTCTATCAGGCGATGGAGAAGGTTAAGGTGATTCGGGATAGGCTTAAGGCTTCCCAAAGTCACCAAAAGTGCAATACAAATATTAGGCATAGATACTTGGAGTTTGAGGTTAGGTATAGGGTGTTCCTCAAGGTGTCTCCTATGAAAAGAGTGGTAAGGTTTGGCAAAAAAAGGAAACTCAGTCCTTTAAATATTGGTCCTTATGTGATTTTGCAGAGAGTTAGCACTATTGCTTATGAGTTGGAGTTTCCCTCTAGCTTAAGTTTGGTTCATCCGGTCTTTTATGTTTCTATATTGAGGAAGTATCTTGGTAATCCTTCTTCAGTTATTCTTTGGCAGGATTGGATATCTCAGATCTTTGTCTTATGAAAAGATCTCGATTGAGATATTATATAGGCAAGTTTGTCGGTTATATACCAAGGATGTGCCATTAGATAAGGTTCTATGGTAGAACCATAACGTGCAAGAAGATACTTGGGAAGCTAAAAAGGACATAAAGTCTAAGTATCCACATTTGTTTTCTGCTCCTTGGATTCGTACGGACGGTATGTGTCTTGAACACATCTTTATTTTCTGAGTTTGTTAAAGGAAAGATTAACAGTTTTGCCTCTTTGTTTTTGAAATTTGTTGAAGGGATGTATGATAATACAAATAATTCTATGTGTGGTTACCCCTACCTTATCTGTCATTCGTGGATGATTGTTCCTAGTTGGGGATACTGAAACAACCTAGGTTTTGACCCATATAAAAATTCCTAGAAATCCATTCTCCAAACCCAATACAACTCATGGGTATGAGCCATGTGCTGGGGTATGAGTAGTATGGTTCTACCGTATGCTGATCATTTTTAGTTGGTGGCATGGTTTTGGTCACTGGAATGGGTACAACTAAAGGTTATGAGTCGTAGGGTTTTGTGTTAGTCGTATTAAAGACTCGTATGGTGGGTAGTGTTTTATCCTCCTAGTATTTCATTTTTCCAGGGATACGGATCATGATGCTATGGTTACAATTTGGTTTGATGAGTCATATGCTGGACAGTGTTTGATCCATGGGTTGAGGTTTGGATACGAGTGGTGGATACCAATAGTATGTGAGGGTATGACTCGAATGGGTCAGTCGTATCCTTGTGACGGGTTCTTTTGGTATTTAAGTGGGGGTATTCTGGATATTTTCCTACATACCCTAACTAGGTCCCATGACTTCTAATACACTTATGGTTGTCATTTACCCTATTATTTTATTCATTAACACTTAAAAACTATCCAAAAACATCTCATAATTCTCTCTAGAGCTTTTAGGGAAAACAAGGCTAGGGTTTTATCTTGTGGATTTCTTTGGGGCTTGCTTTGGTGATTTCTTTCTGTCAGTTCTTCGGTATAAGGCATGATTCTCTTCCCTCATTGTAATTTCAAATAAAGTCATGGTCTATATTATTGATTTCATGGCTTCACTATTTCATGATTATGGTTTTCAACTATTATTTGGGGGTTTTGATATTAAATGCTTGGTTATGGTTTCCTTTGGTTTTAATTATGCTTTTAAATGCATTAATGGTGGTTTTAGAAAATTGGATTGCATGGTAATGGTTTAATGGTCTTTGGGATTGGTTTTGGTTATATTATGCCCCCAAGGTGTTTGATAAATGCTTATAAAGATATGTTCATTGCATTGACTTATTTTAATGGAACTCATGGATGTTTTAAATTGGATAAAGGATTTATACATAGTTTAAACGGTTTGAAAAGGATAAAGCTAAATGGTTTAGCTAGTGGCATGGTTTAAATTGTTTGAAAAGGTTAAGGCTAAATGGTTAATCTAGTGAAGAACATAGAAGTCTCCCAAGTGGATTTAATATGGAAATTGGAAGGCCACCTAAGGTCCCCTTAACCTAAATGGTTGGGCTATGGAGATTACTTTCAAGTAATGGGGTGGTATGATGATACCACTAATATTGGCCTTGGTTAATAAATGGTAAATGGGTTGTTTGGACATGGTTTTAATTGGGCATTAATGGCGAGGTGTGTAGCTAAGTTGTGAAGGTGGCGGTCCTAGGGGACCAAAAACAAAAGCTCATATTTGCCAATATGAGGGGTCTTCGATGACCACGTGTAAGTGTCATATTTTATAATGGGGGGATGTACTAGTCATCCCATGGGATATTCCCTGGTTATGTGGCTAACGCATTGGGTCCCTTTCAGCAGGGGGAGCTAAACCCATATGGCCCGTGGGTGGTTTCGGACGGCAAAGCTACACAGCCCAGGTAAAGGTTTTTAATGCATGCTAAACTCGATTCCCTTTCCCAACACTTATATATGTATGGTTGCATGCACTATGGATGGTTTCACTTGGTTTTATAACTAGCATTATTTTATCCTTTCCTGAGATTCATGCTAGCGGTCATTCACTAACCCCATCTACTGGTGACTATATACCCATGTTATGCAGAAACCGGTCATTCTACTCCTCTTATTTGGCATGTGGATTCGGTATTAGTATTTGGACTAAAGTGGTGATCTTCCATACTTTTTAAAGGTATTATTTCATGTTATTAATTTGTTTAGACACTTTTAATTTATTTTGGATATTGGTTATGGCCATGGTTGGGGGCATGTCCCAACCGAATTTGTTTACTTTTTTGGATAGAGGCTTTCTTGGTACTTTTGGGGATCAGTATTGGTGTCAACCTTGGCAGTTGAATAAGCCAGTAAGCTAACATCATTTAGATAATATTGTTTGTTGTTTCATCATATTACATTTTGGGATTGATTTTCATATTATGTTTTGGTATTTCCTTTTTTATTATGGTTAATGGTTTGGTTGGTATGGTTGTCGGTTGCATCGGTCATGGTTGTGACCCTATCCTAGAGTCTTAATAGGAATAATAATGCTATCTGGTTATATTTTCTAAATTCAACCCATCTAAGGCTGGGTATAGGTGGTTGGGTTGGGTAACAGGGGGCAGTCCCTGGTCCTGGTTGGACTTGGGATGCCCATTACGACAAGACCCGAGGTTGGGTCATATCACCCCAACAATTGTAAATAAATCAATTTATTGATCAAAAAAGGTGGTGTATAGTCCATGCTCTCAAACCCACTTCAAAATCCATAACACATGCTCATATTCCACATTTATTTAAGAACCCACAACAAGTGTTAATTACAAGATTCTTATCACAAAATGGGGGTTCATATTTCAAACTTTTCAAACACTTCAAAACCCATAACTTATGCACATAAATAGAATCTCAAGTTTATAGAAAATCCCTATAGTAAATAGATTATTCATCATAAAGAAGGGTTCAGGGTGCATTCTCTCCAAACAGTTTTGAAATCCATAATATATATATACATGTACAATTTAAAGCTTGTTAAACTATTAAACTCATGTCTATGAGAGTTAGTATAGTCCTACATACCTTTTTGATGAACAAAGTTTGAGTCATCTTGAACCTAAGCCTTGGAAGTTGAATTTTTTGGAGAAGAACCCTTAATTGGTTTTCTTGAGGATTTGGGAGAAGAGGGATTATGTAATTAGTATATTTTGGGGTTATGGGATGATGAATTCACGCTGTTATTAGTTATAGCATATATTAGGAAAAAAATGACCAGTTTACCCTCGAAAAAACTAAAGAGAAAAGTGGGTTTTAGCATTTATGGATATAGGTTCATGCCAGGCTACCTATCGTGGAACACAGGATCCATGCCACATCAAAATCGCGAAACCTTACTTATTCCTCACAAAAATGTTCATACGTTTTCGCTCGGGTATTGGATTAAGGAAAAACTGGATGTGTTGGAAAGAGGACTCAATTATCTACAATTTGGTGGGTCTTAATCTCTAAAGTTCCACATATTCCCAAAGTTATTCACGTTCAAAATTGACCCTGGTAGAATCGAATACCAAAATTTGGTTGATAACAAAAGTTCTTACCTCAACTTCACTCTAAGTGTCTTCTACAAAAATTATTCACCTAGAAAGCAATTTAAACACTAGTTAAATGATCATGACACTTATATTTTTACAGAAATAATTGGATTTGCATTTATACACGAAGGAATAGCTGTTTGAATTCTAGCCCAAAAATACGCGGTGTTACACCCTCCTTTCTCCACTCATATTTTTCTCAGTCTCACTTTAGTTCTCAATGTGTCTCACGGATGGATTGTTCATGTATACTTCATCGATATGTCACAAGTTTTTCATGTTCCCCGTTATCCTTTGACTTATTCCTGAGTTATTCTAGCAGGTACAACGAGTATCAACTTCAAGACTATAGTTTGTGGTGTTAGGATTTGCCCTAAATTTCCTACTTGATCTGATTTTCTATCATAATTAGAATTACTTGGAAAAAGTATTCCTTGTTGGAAAAGATCTATTTTTCCTATTAGATTTCTTCTATCTTAGAGGGGTTTTGTAGTTCTAGAAATAGAAATATCGCTTCTCAATTCATAATACAATAGCATCCACAATGTAGTCTTTTAAAAATTTTGTTTAGGGGGAGATTTCTCCCAATAGTTTTTAAATTTTTCAATATTGTTTTTAATATGTAGGTCATTTGACCAAACAATATTAATAACATGTTTTTAGTATTTTTTTCGTTGTCTCGTCTATATGATTTGCAAACTTTAAGCTTCCGCATGACGCCCTCTAAATTTTAAACCCAACAAATGGTATTAGAGCCTATGGTTCAAAGATCTAATAGTTCGTTCGAGGACAGCTTAAGATAAAAGTTTCAATCAACTTAGCGATGATGAAGTTTTTGTCAAAAAAATTCAAAAATCTACATGTGGAGAAAAAGTTTCAAACAAATTTTCAATAATCATGCTGTCAATCCATCTTTAAAACAAAATCAATTTTCAACCCATGTTTATGGGATTCAACCTTCAACCGCTGCTTACTTTCAATGCATAGGCTCCTTTCAACTCGTGCATTTATTTTTAACGCATAAGCTCCACACTTAACTTGTACTCATTTTTAATACGCAGGTCTCCACTTTCAATCAGGTTTACTTATAACACAGAGCTCGAATAATATCACCCCGTTCTTTTATTTAATGCATAGGGCTCTAATATTAACCCATATCAATTTTTAACCATGATAAGCAACAGTGATATATGAAGATTATGTGAAAAAGAAGATCAAGAATGATTTGCCAAAAAATTCAGGCCAAGGGGTGATTTGTTAGGATTTTCCCTGAATTTCTTACTTTATCTAATTTTCTATCTTAATTAGAATTACTTGGAAAAAGGATTCCTTGTTGGAAAAGATCTACTTTTCCTATTAGATTTCCTCTTTCTTACAGGGGTTTTGTAGTTCTATAAATAGAAAATCTTTCTTATCAATTCATAACACAATAGGATCCACATTGTAGTATTTTTAGAGTTTTGTTTAGGGGAGATTTCTCCCAATAGGTTTTAAGTTTTTCAATATTGTTTTTAATATGTAGGTCGTTTGATCAAACCATATTAATAACATATTTTTAGTATTTTTTTCATTGTCATCTTATTTATCATCTATATGAATTGAAAACTTTAAGCTTCCGCATGACGCCCTCTCAATTTCAAACCCAACATGTGGTTTCGAAAACAAGTAAGAACTTGTTTCATATACCTTAAGACGAAAGGTTCATACATAGATTAACCATTTGCTCATTTGTTTAAGCTCAATAACACCCATAACTGGAAGCATCTGAAAAGTTGTCTTATCAAGACGAATGATTGTAGTAACCTATCAAAAAGATAGAAGATCATGTTCTGACTTGAACCGATTAATGATTTATATATTTGAAATCATATTATTAATGCCTCTGCTATTTAGTTGTGGATTTATAGGGAATTTAAATTAGCAAAACTGACACCTATTGAAGGTGTTGCTGCAGACCACCATCTGAGTAAGTTATTGTTGTTCTTACTCCTTCCGTTTTCCATTTAGTTGTCTTTATTTCCCTTTTAGTTAGTTTCTTTCTATCCCTCATCTTTCTTTTGCAAGATATTTTGGCTTCATGTTACAAAATGTTTGCGAGAACACATTAATATCATATGGAGGTTATTTTTCACTGAAATGAAAGCTCACTTTGTGAATTAGTAATTACAAAATGAGTAAAAAATGTTGTAAGACAAGTGTCAATGATTCTGTATTTACTCAACAGCAAAAAGATTCATGATCAATATTCTCATAATACAAGTTGCACATGTTGCATATATCTTTTGTATCTATTGTTTCTCCAATTCTTCAATAGCTCAAGTGTTTGGCATTGAAATCCTTATTAGCATCATCCCTTTCATTACAAGAATTTAGAAATACTTTGCTCCTTGTGTAGGTGTGGTTAACCTTTTGTTAATGCCTCATACTATGATTTGAGCTTTCTGTTGTTTTTGGGTACATATCTATATGTTTCTCAAACACTTCAACATAAGTTGAGAATTAATTCAAGAACATCAATGAAGTTTTCAACACCTTCAATACAAGTTCAATATAAACTATCAAAGAAGTATATTATTTTAAAGAAAGAAGATGAAGCAGAAATACAGAACCAAGTCCTCTGAATTCATAGAGTGTCCTTAAGTAATTAATTCCACTCAAGCACCCGAGGTTGCAGAATTTTTCCTCCTAGGATAAAATAGCTCACAATCAGAATATAGTGGTACCTCAAACTTTCTGATTCATCGATATCATGCAATAATAGATGATCACACAGAGTTTTTAGAAGCAAAAGAATGTTTTTTTTAAATTCAAAAATTTCATACTCAACCTGTGGAAAAAGTACAGGTTTTTATAGCTATAAAATGCCCCTTTAGAAAGAAAGCAATGGTTCATCGGAAAGGTGTATCATTTCAAAATAGTCATGTCTATCCATTCAAAATAGTATGTCTTTTCTAAATAGTCACAACCAAACAAGCATTCATCCCTTTTACCGAAATAGTGTGCCTTTTACTCGAAGGGTTGTGTTCCTTTCGAATATCCTTTCAGCGTTTTTACATGCATCATGGAGGAAAAAATTATTGCATTTTTTTCCATTGTATTTTTGGACTATTTTTTACTAATACCAAGTTTCAATTAACTTTTTTTCTAAAATATTAATCTCATTGATAATTTGCCAAATTTGAAGCCGAAATCAAAGTCGAGACGAGCGAGCGATGATGTAATGCCCTGAGAGTACCACACAGTGCTTACGGTCATAAGTGACCACAAGCAAACCCATGCTGGTACCTGTTGTGAGTACTAAATAAAATGACAGGGAACATGTGCGGAACTTGACTGAACATGCCATAAGATTTAAATGCAAAAATAACATATTAAATCAAAATACTGAGAACATCTGTCTGAAAATAATACTGTAAGACTATCAATAGCATCTAATAACTGAATAACTGACTTAGAGAGTCTGAAAGCCTCTAACTGACTGACTGTAGAGTTGATGCGACAAACCCTAATTAACTCCAACAAAATAGAAAATACTAAACTGATAAGATAAACTGAGATAAATAAACCATGTCCTCAAAGTATGAGGACTCACCACTGCTAGAGCTGATAATATAGTATATCTATGCATGACCAGGGAACTGAGCATCCGAATCTATGATATTAAACATCATAGCACAAGAAATGGGCATGCGATCAGTACTTTGAATGTATTGGTATGCTAAATGAGGTTAGGCTAATATGCGTGGTTTATGGGAGTGAATAATAACTAACTAAATGAATATCACGGGATAACTGAACATGAAGCAATAAATGGCTAAATAACATAAGATAATAGAGTAAACATGCAAGAAGTAAAGATTGGCTGGTTAGTCTGAGATTACTAAAGAATGTTTTTTTCAGTGCAAAAATTCCGTACTCAACCTGTGGGAAAAGTGCAGGTTTCTATAGCCATAAAGTACCCCTTTAGAAAGGTAGAAATGGTTCATCGAAAAGGTGTATCATTTTGGAATAGTCATGTCTGTCCATTCAAAATAGTATGCATTTTTTGAACATTCACAACCAACAAAAGCCATCTCTTTTTTCCAAAATAATGCGTCTTTTACTCAAAGGCTTTTGTCTCTTTTGAGTATCCTTTCAATGTTTTTGTATGCATGCATGCACGTTCATGGATGACGACGATGTTTTCCTTTCAATTTTTGAACTTATTTTTTCCAATCCCAAGTTTCAATTAATCCTTGTCTAAAAAATTATTCTCATCGATCGATCATTTTCTAAATTCAAAGCCGAGTCGAGCAAGAGATGACGACGATGGCGTGAGGCACCTCTTGGTTCTTGCCTCACTATCCACATGAAGAAGTGTTACTCAATAAAAATACTCTAAAGTTTTTTTCTCCCACCAATGTGGGAGAAGTATACTTTCCTTAATGAGTACACTTTTTCTCAAAGACTTTCCCTCTATTTTCCATTCACACTAATTGAACCCAACAATCCCCCACATGAATGGAGAATGGCTATTCTTTATAAAACTTTACGAAAAAGTATGTGATCATCAAGCAAAGACTGAATGCATCTGGATAAATGGGTTTCCCTTTGAACTTTCCATAGTAAACATGTATCGGATGCACTCGATCAATTAGTAGATTTGATATCTTTGAACCATCGAGATTTAATGTACACCTAGACAACACATGTCACACAACCATACCCTTACCATTTATGATTCACACGGTTTTGTTTGTTTCATCTATAAACACATCCTGGTTTTATGAGAGATTAGAGAATAGGCCTTTACTAACATTCTCCTTGAAGCGGATTCCACTTCTCCCTCACATAGGTGATTTCTAAAATTTCAGTCCTATAGATTAATCTATTTTATCAAATCTATCAAATTTAGATAATCATTAAAAGACTTCACACTATAAGTCTTATCGTTGTTTACTAAACATTGTCTACAACATAAGAATGGATTGGGTATATTGACAATGTTGAACCTGTCAGTCACAACGTTATTTGATCTCCTTAAACCAAGCTTTTGGGATCTCTAGTGTGCTAGGTAGAGTTACCACCATGCTAACTTGTCTTAGGCTGTAAACCCATTCTCTTTGATGTTCTCTCAACTCCCTCTAAAGATAGGCCTTTTGTAAGTAGATCTGACATATTATTCTTTGACTTCACATAGTCAACATTGATAATCCTATTAGAAAGTAGTTCTCTAACGGTATTATGTCTCCATCTTATATGACGAGATTTACCATTATACATCATACTCTCTGCCCTACTTAACATCGCTTGGCTATCACAGTATATACATTCTGGTGCCAGTGTTTTGGGCTAATAATGAAAACCTTCCAAGAAATTTTGGAGCCATTCTTCTTCTTTATCGATTTTATCTAATGCGATAAATTTTGATTCTATTGTAGAGCAAGAAATACGTGTCTATTTGGATGATTTCTAAGAGACTGCTCCTCCACCTATAGTAAATACGTATCCACTCGTGGCTTTTACTTCATTTGATTCGGTGATCCAATTTGCATCACTACATCTTTCAAGTATCGCTGGATATTTATTATAATGCAAAGCATAGTTTTGAGTGTATTTAAGATACCCAAAACTTTTTTCATTATCATCCAATGAGTTTTGTTGGGATTACTCATATACCAACTCAACTTACTAATAGCACATGCTATGTCTGGTCGTGTACAATTCATGATATACATAAACATCCCAACATTCTTGCGTAGTCTAACTGTGAGTCACTTTCACCTTCATTCTTTTGAAGTGCAAAGCTCACGTTATATAGAGTCTTGGCAATACCAAATTCCAAATACTTGAATTTGTCAATTACATTTTTGATGTAATGAGACTATGATAATGCCAATCTTTGTGAATTTCTATGGATTCTTATTCCTAATATCACATCTGCAACTCCATTTTTATATCAAACTTGCTTTCAAGCATTTTTTTGTAGCATTTATGTTAAAAATGTCTCTACTGATGATCAACATATCATCCACATACAAAAAAAAATTACTTTGTGATTTGGAATGTCTTTAATGTAAATACATTTATCACATTCACTTATCTTAAACCCATTTTCCAACATGGTTTGGTCAAAATTTGCATGCCACTATTTCGGTGCTTGTTTTAGTCCATAAAGTGACTTAACAAGTCTGCACACCTTCTTTTCTTTACAGGAACCACAAAACCCTCGAGTTATTCCATATAAATTTCTTTCTCCAATTGTCTATCTAGGAATTTGATTTTCACATCCATTTGATGGAGTTCAAGACCATATACCGCCGCCAAGACAATTAGCATCCAAACTAACGTTATCGTTGTTACAGGCGAGTATGTATCAAAGTAATCAAGGTCTTCCTTCTATTTGAAGCCTTTTACTACAGTCTTGTCTTGTATTTGTCAATAGTACCATCTTCTTTCATTTTCCTTTTGAAGATACATTTAGAACCTAAAGGTTTATTTCCTAGAGAAAGATCAACCAACTCCCAAGTATGGTTTCTCAAGATTGAATCAATCTTACTAATGACTGGCTCTTTCCAAAAAGATGAGTCTGATGATGACATCACTTCTTTAAATATTTGAGGCTCATTTTTTAAGAGAAATATTATAAAATCCAATCCAAACGAAGCTGACATTCTTCAAAATGTATTACGTCTTGGATTCTCATCATTATGTACATCCTCACTTGGTTCATCTCGAGGTCGTTTAGACCCTCCACTAGACTATTCATACTAGTTTTAAATATATAAATATGTTGAAAGAACTCAGTATTATCTAATTCAATTATCATATTTTCATTGATATCTGGATGTTTAAATTTATGAACTAAAATCTAGCATACTTTATTACTTTTAGCATATCCTATGAACACTCAGTCCACTGTCTTAGTCCTATTTTTACCCTTTTAGGCATAGGAACTTGGACTTTAGCAAATAGACATAACAATACCTAGTGCAATCATCAATAAAATTTATAAAATACTTTTTTCCACCACAAGATGGTGTTGACTTCATATCACAAATGCCAGTGTGGATTAAGTCTAAGGGATTGGAAACAGACTTGTACGGATTCTTAGCATACTTTGATTCCACAAACATTTGACATTTTGATTTATTACACTTGAAGTTTAGCAAAACTTTTAAGTTAATCAATTTTTGCAATGTTTTGTAATTGACTTGTCCTAATAGCTCATTCCACAATTCATTATACCCAAGAAAGTAAGAAGAAGCAGAACTTTTATTGATTTCAACCGTCATTAGATTCAATTTATATAGGCCCTCAGTGAGCTGGCCTTTTCCTACGTACACTTCTTCTTCACTAAGTACAATTTTTTCAGAAGCAAATACACATTTGAATCCATTTTTGTCAAGAAGTGATACGAAAATTAAGTTCTTTCTTAACTCTGATATATAAAGGACATTATTAAGAGTTAACACTTAGCCTAACGTTATTTTTAAGCAGAGTTTTTCTATCCCTTTAACTTTTGTAGTTACGAAGTTTGCCACTTAGATCTTCTCTTCACCTTAAGCCAAAGCAAATGCAGCAAACAACTCTTTATTTTCACAAATGTGGTGGGTGGCAGATGAATCCATCCACCATTCTCGAGGATTTCCCACCAAGTTATATTTACAAAGCATGGCACATAGGTCGTCCATAACAATACCTAGTACAATCATCAATAAAAGTTATAACATACTTTTTCCACCATGAGATGGTGTTGACTTTATATCATAAATTTCAGAGTGGATTAAGTCTAAGGGATTGGAATTCCTTTCAATAGACTTGTACGGATGCTTAGCATACTTTGATTCCACACATGTTTGACATTTTGATTTATTGCACTCAAAGATTGGCAAAACTTCGAAGTTACTTAGTTTTCACAATATTTTGTAATTGACATGTCCTAATCATTCATGCCACAATTTATTAGACTCAAGCAATTAAGAAGAAAAAGAATTTTTATTGATTTCAACTGTCATTGCATTCAATTTAAATAGGCCCTCAGTGAGGTAGCCTTTTCCTACATACACTTCTTCTTTACTAAGTACAATATTTTTGAAAATAAATGCACATTAAATCCATTTTTTTCAAGAAGTGATATGGAAATATAGTTGTTTCTTAACTTTGGTACATAGAGGACATTGTTGAGAGTCAAAACTTTGCCTGACATCATTTTCAAGCAGACTTTTCCTGTCCTTTAAACTTTTGCAGTTGAGGAGTTTACCATATAGATCTTCTATTCAACTTGAGTTGGAGAAAATGCAGCAAAAACCTTTTTATTTACACAAATGTGGTGGGTGGCACCAGAATCCATCCACCATTCTCGAGGATTTCCCACCAAGTTAGATTCTAAAAGCATGGCATATAGATCCTCCATTTCATTCTTGGATTCAGCAAAATTTGCTTGATTCTACTTTTTTCCTTTCTTTGGCGCACGACAATCAGTTGAATTGTGGCTAAACTTGCCACAATTAAAGCATTTTCTCTTGAATTTCTTATTAGGTTGATTTCTTTCTTATCCAGCTTTCTTTCGCTTTTTTGAGTTGTTGGAGTCGTCTTCTACAATGTTAGCTCCACTCATTGTAGAATTTCCTTTTGACCTCCTCTCTATGTCTTTATTGTCTTCCTATATATGCAACCTCACAATGATGTCTTCTACTGTTATCCCCTTTCGTTTGTGTTTCAAGTAATTTTTGAAGTCCTTCCACAAAGGTGTCAACTTCTCTATTATTGAAGTAACTTGAAATGCCTCATTCACAACCAAACCTTCATCAAGGAGATCATGGATGATGAATTGCAATTATTGTAATTGAGAAACAACAGTCTTGCTATCAATCATTTTATACTCAAGGAATCGTGCAACAAAGAACTTATTAGTTCCTGCATCCTCAATCTCATATTTCTTTTCCAGCACATTCCATAATTCTGTAGATGTCTTTATTCCATGGTAAACATTGTATAAGTCATCTTGGAGGCCACTTAGGACATAATTCCTATATAGAAAATTAGAATGTTTCCACGCCTCTATTACAACGAACCACTCCTTGTTTGAAGTTTCTTCGGGCACTTCTAGAGCATCTTCTGATATAAACCTTTGAAGACATAAGGTTGTCAGATAGTAGAACTTCTTCTGTTGCCACCGCTTAAAATCAATTCTAAAAAAAAATTGGGCTTTTCTACTAGTGCCATAGTGGGTAGCACATTTGTGTGACTGGCTGTATAAACACTCGTTGCTTCTACACTTTCCAAACCTTAAGTTACATAATCATTTGTAGTCATTTTTTCCTGTGACAAAAAGATAGTCAGCCTTAGTATAAAAATATACTAATTACAAGTTCATAGCAAATTATAAATACTACTTGTTTATAGTTTAAGGATGAAGTTTTTATGTCTTTCAATCATTAACTGAATGACCTTTAACTTTTGATGAAATTTTTATTTCTTCAAATCTCTTGTTAAGTTCAAACTGAGTAGAAAGCATAAAGCTTTAATCTCTAGAAACCAAACAATATGGATTACGAAATTAATTCCTTAAGATTGTTGTTTTCGAGTATACAATCTGTATGTTTCCTGTAACACCCCAAGTCTGCACCCCGGATATCACACGGTGCTTACGACCCCAAAGGATCACAAGTTAACCCATGACTGGCACCTACTGTGAGCACTAAACAATAATACTGAAATAATGCAAAAGTACAACTGAAATGCCATAAGGTTCTCAAAATACTGATATGAATACTGAAAGACTAATAGAAATACTAGAAACAAAATGGAATACTGTCAAAGAAAATCTAGTCTGAAAGCCTCTAACTGTCTGAATATGGAGTTGATGGGAAAAGCCCTCAACTAACTACGACTACTGAACATAATGAACTAATGAAATAAATAAACTTTGTCCTCGAATTATGAGGACTTACCACTGTATCTATTGTTGATAGTCTAAAGTGCTAAGTATGGTCAGGAGCTCATCCATCTGAACCTATGATATAAGACATCATAGCACAAAGAAAAAACTATGCGTTAGTACTTTGAATGTACTAGTATTCTAAGTGAGGTAAGGTTGTATGAATAGGTTCATATGTATGAAAATAACTAACTGAGTGATAAGAATATAACTGGGTAAGATTACATGGCTGACTGAACATGCTGTAACTACTAAGTATGCAATGTTGTACGTATACAAATATACTACTTTCAGAGATTGCACTGAAGCTGAGTACTGAGTTCTGATAACTAAGAAACTAATATCTGAGGCTATTGATAACTGAATTACTGATAACTAGGTGACTGTGTCTGACAGTCCTATTCCTGTAGAACTAAACTGAGTTCTATTCTAAGTCTGAAACTGAAACTGTGAGAGGTAATCATCTAACCAACATGCGCCAAATCTGAGCTATAGGGATCAAACCTGTGACCCCAGTTATAAGGGTGCTAATATCGTTCCATGGGTACTAATACTAGAAAAATATAATGCCAAGCCTTACTGGTGGGTGACACCTGTACGGAGTCCAGCCTAATCTAATGGGTGACCCCTGGGAGGTAGTCAAGCCTAGTTTGATGGGTGACTCTTCATCCTACACTGGATATGCAGTTTTGGATTACAAGGACTACTACTAATAAATATGCCTCTCTAACGAGGAAGCTATTATCCCTGCACTCACTCAGTGTTAAATCCTACTCTCAAATGAAAGACACTGAGTATTATACTGAATTGAACTTGACTGATACTGAGTTTTACTGAGTTTGGAAACTGACTGAGTTCACTGAATTCTGCTAACTGACTAAGTACTACTGATCATGATGTTATTGTTTCTCTAGGTAAACAGTTAGATTTTTGGGTATTAAATACCCCCAGTAGTCGATAGCATCAATAATAATGAGACACGACAATACTTGAAAACATAACGATAATCAAATGTCCACAATACATTCACTAAGGCACTTTGACAAATGTTTAGACTTGTACATGAATGGAAAAGCATGCTAACATATCATGATCTCACCATTCCAATCATATGGACATTTCATCAAACACTTACAAAGCATAGATTTGACATGGAAGTAATTTTAAACATGTAGTTCTAGCATGAATTCATCATTAAGATCACCAATGGATCACAATGCACAATTTATTCACTTAGGCATTTTGTCAAACACCTAGGAGGCATAATCTTTTACTTAAGCATGAATAATATGCTGATGCATCATGACTATAACCATCAATTCACAATTCAAGGGTTTCAACATGGGGTTACAACAATTACATACATGGTATCTTATATTCATGAAAACTACAATTAAATCTTGGATTGAAAACCCATACAACATGAATATGAAAAAACCCAATTGGTACATGAAATTCATAAAACTATTAACTTGAGATTTTAAGAGGGTTCTTAAACTCCAAGGATGGAAGGAAACCCTTGGATGAACACTTAGCATACCTTGCTTGTTATTTTTGTGGAGATTGGGGTGAGTTCTTGAGGCTTGATTCTTGAACTTGATGAAGCCAGGGCTTGTTCTTGAGAGGATTTTGTGAAAAGGAAGAGCAATTATGCTATTTAGGGATTTAATCTCGTGTTATGGACCTATTGGGTGAAGGGAAAATGAACCATTTACCCTTAAATACGCAGAACATAACAGCAGGAAAATACACTGGCCGAAATAGCCAGGGCACCGTGGGCTCTGGAGCGCTGCTCTAGACGAGGTACCAAGGGGATCTGGAGCGCCACTCTGGGCAAGGCATCGTGGGCTTATCACCTTGAGCCACTGTTTCTAAACTTCAAAAAGCCCTTACGCTTGTTTGGAAATTCTGAAACTCACCCGGGATGTACTATTGACTTCCCCGATCATGAATAAACTTAAAAACTAGCTCCCTGAGTTTGGAAAAGTCATAAATAAATTATTTAAAGTTTGAGGGATTTAGAAAAGACTAATTCCTAACACTTAGCTAAAATTTCTAAGTTTAGGACCCTTTTCACGCTCTAAGGGGCTGAGTTAAGCTTAGAATTTTGCGGGGTCTTACATTTTCTCAAATACTTCAATACAAATTCAAGATTAATTCAAGAACACCAATGATTTTTTCAACAACTTCAACACAAGTTCAATATGAACTAATAAAGAAGTGTGTTATTTTAAAGAAAGAAGATGAAGCATAAAAATAGAACCAAGTCCTCCGAATTCATGGAGTATCCTTAAGGAATTAATTCCCCTCAAGTACCCGAGGTTGCAAAATTTTTCCTCCCAGGATAAAATAGCTCACAATCATAATGTAGTGGTACCTCAAGCCTTCTGATTCGTCGATATCACACAACAATAGATGATCACACAGAGTTTTTAGAAGAAAAGAATGTTTTTTTAAATGCAGAAACTTCATAACCTGTGGAAAAAGTACAAGTTTTTATAGCTATAAAATGCCCGTTCAAAAAGGAAGCAATGGTTCATCGAAAAGGTGTATCATTTCAAAATAGTCATATTTGTCCATTCGAAATAGTATTTCTTTTCTGAACAGTCACAACCAACCAAATATTCATACCTTTTTCCCAAATAGTGTGTCTTTTACTCGAAGGGTTGTATCTCTTTCGAAAATCCTTTCAGCATTTCTGCATGCATGCACGTTCATGGACGAAATAAATTATTGCATTTTTTTTCATTGGATTTTTGGAATTTTTTTTCCCAATACCAAGTTTCAATTAACTTTTTTCTAAAATATTAATCTCATCAATAATTTGCCAAATTTGAAGCCGAAACCAAAGCTGAGCCAAGCGAGCGACGATGTAATGCCTAGAGAGTACCCCTGGGCGCTACACGGTGCTTATGATCATAAGTGACCACAAGCTAACCCATGTTGGTACCTATTATGAGCACTGAATAAAATGACAGGGAACATATGTGGAACTTGACTGAACATGCCATAAGATTTAAATGCAAAAAAAAGATATTAAATCAAAATATTGAAAACATCTATCTAAAAACAGTACTGTAAGACTGTTAATAGCATCTAAGAATTTAATAACTAACTGAGAGTGTCTGAAAGCCTCTAACTGAATGACTGTGGAGTTGGTGGGAAAAACCCCCCAACTAACTCCAACTGAATAGAAAATACTTAACTGATAAGATAAACTGAGATAAATAAACCATATCCTCAAATTATGAGGAATCACCACTGCTACAGTTGATAATCTGGTATGTCTATGCACGACTAGGGAACTGAGCATCTGAATCTATGATATTAAACATCATAGCACAAGAAACAGGTATGCGATTAGTACTTTGAATTTATTGGTATGCTAAAAGAGGTTTGACAAATATGCGTGGTTATGGGCATGAATAATAACTAACTAAATGAATAGCATAGGATAACTGAACATGAAGTAATAAATGGTTTAATAACATAAGCTAACAGAGTGAACATACAAAAAGTAAAGATTGGTTGGTTAGCATGAGATTACTAAATATAAACGCGTGAAAGCTGTAAAATCTAAGAATGCATGACCAAGCATATAATATGATTCTGAAAATAGACTGCAAACTTAAATATTGAATCTGATAATTGAATAACTGATATTTGTATGCTATGATCAATGCAAACCTAAATTGAAGTATACTGAATACTGACTGATACTGTGGGGGCTATCATCTAAGCCATATGCCCCAATAGGCTAATTGGGGTCCAACCTGTGACCTTAGTTAGAAGGGTGTCATTACCATGACATGGGTACTAACACATGGCTACGTGGATCCACTAAGGTACTAACCAACCAAGATGTCAAGCCTAAACTGATGGGTGACACCTGGATGGAGTCAAGCCTAATCTGATGGGTGACCCCTGAGAGGTAGTCAAGCTTAAACTAATGGGTGACTCCTCATCCTACGTTGTCTATGTAGTTCTAGAACATAGGGACTTCTACTAACGACTCTACCTAACTGATAAGAAAGCCACCATCCCAACATTTTCTTGGTGCTAAATCCTACTCCCAACTGAAAGACACTGAATATTGGATTGAACTATGTTTAACTATTTATAGTAACTGACTGAACTGATAATGCTCATGACTATTCTGAAATCATATTGTTGACACTGAAAAACTAGGTAAGCAGCTAAGTTTTGAGTATTAAAAATCCAAGGACTCGATAGCAATAGTAGTAAGATTGCAATAAAACTTTGAGAACATGACATGTAAGCATTTATTCAAAACTAATTCTTGTAGGCATTTCATCAAACATTTGTAGTCCATGGTTTAAGGTAAGTATGGTAATAGTTTAAAACTTGTAGAAATAGCATGATTTCACTACTAAATCCACCAAATTAAGACTTAATTCAATGAACAACATCATTCAAACGTGTGGGGATTAATAACAACAACAATTACATGTAAACATGGTAAAAAATCAAGATTCATGGGGATTCATAGTTAAAAATCATGATAACATGTAAAAATCATTCTTTTAAACTTGAAATTAGGTTCTTGGAATCCATGGGTGAAAGGAATCCATGAATGATTATCTAAAATACCTCAATTGGAGAATCCTTGAAAGTTCTTGAATTGGGAACCTTGAATTTTGAATTATCTTTGAAAAGGAATGGTGAATTTTTGGAGTTTCTTGAAGTTGAATGTGGAAGCCTAGGATTTTCTTAGAGAGAAATTTTGGTGAATAATGAGCTTACTAGGCTTAGAAAAGGTTAAATCTATTATTTTTCATGACTTAGGGGCTTGGGAAAACACTAAAATACCCTTGGGAAATTAAAACTTGGAGCTGGAATCCTGGTTTTGTACCCTGGCACGATGCGGCGCTATCATGTCGCGTCACTGGAAAATGGACAAACCCGATTTAGCACTACGACTTGACATGGTGCTATCATGTTGCGCCACTGGAAAAAGGATGAGTGCAAATTTTCACTCCAATGTGACTCGACACCTGTTCCACCTCAATTTTTATTGCGACACAGGCCAATCATGGTGGGGATCATCGCTATGTGGCGTGATCGCAATGAGTTGTCGTCTTTCACTAAAAGTGCAATAACTTCTTACCCGGGTATCAGATTTAGGAAAAATTAGTTTCGTTAGAAAGCTAATTCAATTATCTGTCTATTGGTAGGTCATGAGCTCAAAATGTCTGAGTAAAACAAAATATACTCTCATTTGAAGTTAACTATAGAAACATTATTCTCAAGAACTCAATCGGTAAGGGATATTTTGATTCGTCTAATAGATAGGAGTTATTTGAGGCCTTAATATACCTAAAACTCACTCATAAAACTATCAAATCACTATAATTTATTTTTGCATGAGCTTGAAGCATGGTTGTAATAGTGGTTTGAATATTTGGGGTACTAGAATATCTCCCCCTTGGGAACATTCATCCTCGAATGAGGCTGGTTTAGGTGAGAGTATTGAAGAATATGAGATCATATATTAAACATGCATGACTAGGAACTTGAGAACATAACTGGGTCTAAAACATAATACATGACCCGAATATCATGAACTAAACTGATTTCATTGAATACATGCAATGACATTAGAATGGTTATAAAGCTGAGATTAGAACAAGAGAGTCAACTTATGAGTACCCATTACTTCAAGCTGGATCTTGTTACATGAATAGAAGATGGAAGGTTTAGGACATGAAATCTTGAGAGTTATATTACATCTCTCCCTTGGGATATTCTATCCCTCAAAAGACACTACCATTGCTGAAATACTAAGGAAAGACTGAGATGATACACGAGACACTTACGAACAGAATCATGACTGATTATCTGGAATCTGAAAATAATGCCTGATGTATGAACTGAACTGAAGTTATAACTGACATGGTCATGAAGGAATTTCCTACTAAATAGAAGAGATGAAAATCATAGGAACTTATCTGCCTGACTGCTAAACCGAATTACTGGCTATACAACTAACTCATACTAAAATCTTATACTTAACTAGAGTATTTCTTCGACACTATTTTTATGAAGTTCTAATGAATTTAGGGAGCAAAGAATCTTCGCATGGTCTGAGTAAGACATCTGAATAAGAAATCACAATATGGCTAAAATTCTGTAATATGGGACACAGCTAGGATAGAGTTATTAAGCCTTATGCACTGTAACTACTAACTTACAATCTTAGCACGCTTCTCACCTACTCCCTCAACTATACTTTCTATTTCAACACCATACTTCACTTGAGGTTGCTAAAAATATCCACATGGGCACTGACAACTCTATCTACTAAGGTCTGAGCTGGACTAAATTCTCCCTCTTTGTTCAGGCCTACTCAAATCTATAAAATGTACACATAACACTGTAATACTAGTTCGAGTCACGAATTTAATACACTTTCCATTTTCATAACTTCCTATCTCCAAAATAATTTTGATTACCCCTTCAACAACTAAATACAACCTCTTACTAGCCATTTACTAACGCAGAGTGCATTTATCCACTTACACATCAACATGACATTCAAGCGTACCTTCACAACTACAGCCTCATGTAAAACAAGTATGCAACAATCTTTCCTTAACATAAAGCATTTACTTTCTCACATCTAAACAAATTACTTATCATCACCATCATTTCATAAGGGAAGGTCACTAAAAAGTTAGAACATGAGATCCTGAAGCACGGAAGAAATACTATGTATAACTTGGACATTTAACTAGGGCCTGAGAAATAGAGTATAAACGATGTGAATTTCTTAAAGAGTCTAAAGTGAGGACATACATGACACAAATCTGAATTTCACTGATTATTAAGAGTGTAGCATGAGTCATAGAAATTGAGCATACTATAAAACATGAATGCGTGAGTCATGAACTGCATGACCTAGTTTGGAGTTTCTAAATTCATGGAACATAATTCGTACTGCAGGTTGAACTGGAACTCCTTATACTAGGGACTGGGAGAGTACATGATTTTCTATAATGTGCACGAATATGAGATATGATCATAGAGCTGACATGTAAGGCATGAGTAGATATCATGATAACTGAGAAACCTAGAACTGAAATAAGAACGGGTCAAACATCATTCTCTTCTTCTACTTTTCTACACATACTGCCTCACTGCTAGAATTTGAGAGCCTGACTTAGTTACTTATTCTACCATCTCCTTCTCGGCTTAAAGTCATCATTCTAAGTCTGTGAACCACTTAATCAACAACTCTAAACTCAATTTTCACCACTTTACCCTAGAGTCTGGGGTAGAATAATGCACATAAACACTATACTTACCCTAAAATACTATACCTGATAATGTAAGACCCACTGCTGGTACTAATATACAATTCTTAGATTTATATATCCTCAAAAATCATTATACAATAACTGAAACACTGACCAACTTAGAATTTTAAAGAGTATAACCATACCAAGAGTTTAAACCATCTAGTTCCTAGACTCTACTTTCCATTAGCTCAATCTTCAAAGATTCAAGCTTAGATTCTATCACTTAACATGGATATTCTCAACCTCTTAATGAACCATACTAACTACGTACAGCCTACTAATATCAAATCTCAAAACTTATATTTCTCCCTAAACCATGAGAATTACCTTTACACTTAGACATCCGACATCAACATGCTATAGCCCACAACTTATTGGTAAGAACATCAATTTCTTCATTACTAGCCCCATCCAAACTTAACACTTAAGGGTACTACATAAGCACACCCATACCATAATACTTAGCTCAAATTCTTGCATATACTATTTCAAGCCTATTGATTCACCTTTCATACAACTAGCCTCATGGATACGTAATTCACCAAATTCTAGGTCATCTACTATCATAAGATTCCAGGAAGGGCTCTGAAAACATATCTGCCCCTAAGTACTGAGGTACCACCCCTCCATTTAATGACCAGTTAATTCAATAACTAAAACTGAATGGCTCAATTTTTGAAATCAACTAAAGTGATTTTCTAAGATTCTTAAATTACATTGTTTCTATATACCCATTTAGCTAGGATAGATTTACCTACTGAGGTAGACACTGAGAAGGGCTCTGTTGGGACTGACACTAAACTTGACAATTGTACAGGGTTACAAAAGAAAAAGAAGATTCAGGGTCAAACAAAGCATAATGCATAAATGAAAGACCTGTAACGTACCCGTAACCACATAAGGAAAACTTTCCTTATTCTGTTGGGATGAGTTGCATATAGCCTATTCCGACGATGACCATTAGTTGTGCTGGAAATGGCATCCTGCTGAGTCGGGTGATCCAACAGAACTGAAGGATGGTTGGCCTGACCCTGATGACCACTCTTTGGGAAATCTCTGATTTTGTGGCCTGGATTGCCATACCAAAAACACACATCACTACTGGCTCTACACAAACCCTTATGATTCTTAATACATTCTCCACAAAGTAGATTAGTACGAACATCTTTCCCACTACCCTATGACTTAGAGCCTGGTGCTCTATCTCGACTGTCATTCTTAAGCTTAGGAACTGGTGCACTAGCTGAAGGTGAAGCTGGGGATGAGAATTTATGATGTAATTGGGAGTGGTTACTACCCCTTGACCTTATCTCTAAACTACTTGGCCTAGCCCTCTTATTCTTTATCTTTTTCTTTCTACGCTTCCCCCACTCAGCTTAGTATGAATCAAAAGCCTAAATAGGATAACGGCCTGCATATTGTTTTGATCAACTACTAAATAAGATAAGGTAGTGAAAGCAGCGTTAAATTTGGCATGAAAAACATACTCATTCAGGGATCTTCCTAAATGAGTGAAGGTGCTGATTGGTTTATATTTCTTCTTTCATTTGTCTCTTTGGGAGAAATGTTCTGTAAGTGAAAAGAAGAATAGATTAGAAAAAGATTTTAACACGAGCTCATGCTCAGTCGCATGACATGAATATTGAAAGAAAGGAAACTTTTCCTAAAATATCTCATAGCCTCTTTTCCATAAGTGTGGTGCTCTACACACCCATGTACAAGACTCTTCTCGATGTGTCTTTTAGACTCCCTAGGAATTTTTAAAATCTTACGCTCTGATACTAAGTTTGTAGCACCCCGAGAGTACCCCCCAGGGCGCTATACGGTGCTTACGATCATAAGTAACCATAAGCTAACCCATACTGGTACTTGCTGTGAGCATTAAATAAATTAACAGGGAATATGTGCGGAACTTGACTAAACATGCCATAAAAACTCAAAAAATATCAAGTGTTATAGCTATGATTCTTGTAGGTGAGAGTCATCTTCTGGTCTTGGTCAGTTTTTGCTTTATCTTCAGGTTATGCAGTTCATACTTTTCTTCTACTATATTTTCAGGGCTGGTGTTGCATAATATATGAAAACTAAATGGAGAGAGGTTTCTATCTTCAATGTAATTCTCTTTATCATTTTGGAAAGTTCACTTAATTAAGATCCCCAAAAAGTGAGCAGAAAGATTTCAATTTCCTGTTATAGAAGTACAGTTACATCTATAATATGATATTTGTGAATAAAGGCAGAGTCGAGATTTGACGTTTATGAGTTCTCAACTTATCATCGAATCCATAACTCATATTAGTTACTGATGTGCAGCTACATATTAGTATACATATTTAATGGATTTCCAAATATAAATATAAGGTATAAGCAAAAGTGACAAGGTTCAGATAAACTCATATAGCTAATAATCTTGCTCTGCCTCTAATTTGTTCAATGGCTTGAATTGGTTAATATGAATTCTACTCATTCTCATCCTCTGTTGATCCTTACTTATGTCAATCGATAATCTACTTTGTGATATGTTGTGATAGGAGCAGTGCTACTTGGGGTGTTCTAAAATTTGAATCTTGCAGCTGCAGAATTCATAGATGAGTTGGTGTTCTTCAGCTGATGTTAACAGTTCATGTTTTTCATCTATTTATTGAAAAATTCTATAAATTAGAGTGAGATGATTCAAAGGAAAATCTTAGTAGTGTAGTTGGTTGGGTATCCTAACTTTCACCTTGTAGGTGAGAATTTGATTCTGCACCTTGTAATCCCTTTCCGCTACCCCAAACTTTTAACAAAGAAAAAAAATTAGTGAAATGATTCATTTAATATAAAAGACTTTTTGATGTTTATGTTTGTTCATCCGTTACATCTTAAACATGCATATGGACCATATAAAATTTTGATTTGCAATGTTTATTAAATATTTGATGGAGATTAAAACTATCTATTTTTGACAAGTCTAAATGAGTGAAATTATTCATGACTATATTCAAGAGACTTCTTTAAACCTATTCATCCTAAATAGAATTGTTTCCATTATTTTCTCAAGTAATACCCTAAGTGGCTCTCTTTTTGTATTTGTGGCTAATTGGTTGTTTAGTGCATCAAGCTCCCATAATATGTGGACTCATATAATGGTCGAACTGGAAAATTTTATCATACGCAATCTTCCTTTACATTTTTGTAAAGGATTGTTTCCACAAAAGTTTAACTTAAAAGGAAATTCACACTTGTTTAAAGTGTTCTATGACCTGTTATCGTATATTTTTTTATCATACTGAAAGCACTAAGTTATCAAGAATGCAATTTTACAAAGTCTCTTATCACTTGGTCGGGTGTGTACACATTTATCCTTACCTTAGAGGTAGAGAAGTTGTTTTTGATAGACCCTCGACTCAAGTAAAAATACTTTGAGACATGAATAAGATATGTTATGTTCTATTCAGAGCAATCCCTAACCTATAAGATTATTAAAGAGTCAAAGGGAAACTCCTACTATACGTGGCCTCGTATAAAAGGTCAAATCATAAGGATCTACTATACGTAATCTTACTTTACATTTTATCAAGAAACTGTTTCGACAAAAGTTCAACACTGAAAAAGAAAATCGCACTTATTTCATCAAGTTTTTAATGACCGATTATATTAATGAAGTTTATTCTTTTTCATAATGAAATCCTTAGGTTGTCTCCAATTACTAAAGGAGAAATTAAGGTCTCTTTTTTGTAGAATAAGCATGTCTCCAATATATGAATACTAGATTGAGTTTTACAAAGTCTCTTACCACTTGGTAAAGTATATACAGATCTTATCTGTAATACCCCAAAGATTTCTAGTAAATTTCATCCCAACAATGCCTAGTATTAGATTCTAAAGTGAAGGACAATTATTTCAAGAGAAATTTTCCAAATTTTCACTTTCTTTCATGTGAAAAAGTCAATAAGCTTTCCATCGATATATGATTCTCTTAAATTTGATAACCGGGTAAGAAGTTAGGACTATTTCAAGTTCCCATGGTAAAACAGCACCCTATTAGTCAGTGGCACGCTGCGCCACAAGAGGAAATGGCATTTGGCAATTTCCAGTTGGTGTCCACGATTATTGCACATCGCACTAGTACTCAAATTTAGAATTGTCCTTTTTCCAGTGTCTCAACGCGATTTTCCCCGCATCGTGCTAAAGTTCCAAGTCACTAAGGAAGGGGCAATGTGATGGCTCTGTGTCGCGCTATCCTTTAGTTTCCCCATTGTCAAATTGCATTGACACGGCGGATAACGTCGCGTCATGCCAGAGGCCCAGTTCAGGAAAATTTTATTGAAATTAAATGATGCATCCAGGGTTAAAAGGGTCAACTTCCCACCCTTATTTAAGCTCTTTAACATGTGATTCAGCCACTCTTCACCCAAAATACACTCTCTTATCTCAAAAACCTCTCAAGAATAAGCTAGGGTTTTCATAGAAGATCCAATTCTAAGAAATTTTCTGCGTCAATCTTCAAGAAATCATGAACTAAGGTATGCATAGTGTTCATTCATGAACTCCTTTTGACCATGAAGTCCAAGAATCCCTTTTCTAAATTCAAGTTATGGATTTTATTATGAAGTTCATGATTGGGCTGTTTTTGTTCATGTTGATAATGAGTAGTTGAATTGTATTTCATAAATGAGTGTTCAATTCCATATGGGTTGATTTTTAACGGTATAGATTCATGAAACCCTAGGACTAAACCCTTGAATGATTAAATTGGAATTGAATCATGACAGTTAATTGTTGTATGATGTTGTTTACACATTCTATGCCTACTATGTGTTTTGGTTGAATGCCTAGATGAAGGGAAAGTGTATAATTAGCATGATATCATGAAATCCCCATGTACGGACAAGCTTATTCCTATCACATGTTTGATGAAATGCTTTAGTAAATGTATTATGATGATTATTATGTATTCAAGTAAGTCATGCTTTGTCATTTTCCTTCAATCGAGTCCTAGGGGTACTTGTACCCTAAACATTAGTTGTGTACCTAGAGCCATTTCATGTTTTCATGATACTTTCAGTCAATCTATTAATCCTTAGACTTCAGATAGTCTTATGACTCAGGAAAAATCTCCATGATCTCATGACTCAGTTAATTGTTAGATATTAGTAGTATTCTATCAGTCAACGGAACTTAGTAACTTAGATCATGTTCAGTTCAGTAAATCATGTTCAGTGTCCATTCAGATGGGAGTAGGAATTAGCACCGAGTGAACCCAAGGATAGGGACACACACTATCAGATGAAGGTGTGATCCTTAGAAGTCATCCTTGCATTCTAGAACTATGTAGTCAACATGGGTTGAGACATCAACACTATTCGATGAGGGTTAATGAGGTGGATAAGCACTGTTAGAAAAGGGCCCCACCATTCTCTTTTGGGGACACTATCAAATAAGGGTTGCCCACAACTTGTTCTTACCAGTGGTGTGGTATTGATACCTTTCTAATTGGGGTTACAGATTGGACCCTAACTAAGCCATAATGGCGTATCAGGGGCATGTAGGTTAAATACTACCTCCCACAGTTTCAGTACCAGTCTCAGTAAAAGAACTTAGATAGTTTTTTAGATTCAGGACTGTCAGATACAGTCACCCATGTTATCAGTTACATTCAGATACAGCTATTTATGCTATTAGTTATTAGTATATCATGTCATCAGTATTCAGATTCAGTAATCATAATATCATAGTGTTAGTTACAGTTACGTATTTATGTATGCATTCTCGCATTCATGTTAGACAGTCAGCTAGCATTATTCATGCATATTAACCCTTGCATTAGCCTACCTCACATGTATACTCAGTATATTTCACTGTGCTGATGCATTTGCGCTATGGTGCTTTCTTTTTATGTTATACAATAGGTTCAGGGACACGAGTTCCAGATCAGCAGTAGATTCCAGTCTCAGCAGTCAGAATAGAAGTGAGTCCTCATCCTTCAAGGACATAATTATTTCTCCACTATTTTATTAATTAGTTATTATTTGGATTTAGTTGGGGACATGTCCCATCAACTCCTTATTCAGATTATTCAGACAGTAGAGGCTTTCAAACTAGATGCAGACTATTATGTTATAGACTTCAGTGTTTACAATTTTTTTGGGTATTGTATTAACTCACAGATGTTATCTTATCCTTGTTATGTTCAGTATTGAACCTGATGGCCTTTCAGTGCATGTTTTTGCATTATTCAGTATTTTATGTAGTATATAGGTACAGATATCAGTCATGGGTTAGCTTGTGGTCCTTCGGGTTCATGAGCATCGTGTAGCATTCCGGTTTAGCATATCGGGGTGTTACAAACTTGGTATTAGATCCTAAGGTTCAATAGAGTCTTAGGAAGTCTGAAAGCCACATCTAGTAGAGTTTTTTGCATGGGTGTGTTGCGCACCACATTTATGTGTAAGAGGCTATGAGATGTTTAGGAATAGTTTCCCTTCTTTCAATATTCATGTCATGCCAGTGAGCATAATCATAAGTCAATCACTTAGTCTAATCTGCTTCTTCTCTTAATTTTAGAATATACCTCCTAAGAGAAGAAATCAGTCAGCCCCTCAGCCCAAAGAACCTTTGGGTGATCATGTTTCTCATGCGGAGTTCCAGATTGCATTTACCACTCTTGCTCAGTTAGTTGCTGCCCATAATGAGTGACTAGTTGTCGTTTCAGCCAACCCAGTGGCCAACTCAGCTGTAGCTAGGATTCAAGACTTTACCTGAATGAATCCTCTGTCCTTCCATGGGTCTAAAGTAGATGAAGACCCTCAGGAATTCATTGATCAAGTTCAAAAAGTGATAGGCATCATGGGGGTGACTGCTATTGAGAGTGTTGAGTTAGACGTATAACAGTTGTAAGATATGGCTCATACTTGGTTCAAATAGTGGAAGTCAGAAAGGTCAGATGATGCAAATCCTATAGAGTGGGAGGAGTTTGTCACTGCATTCTTAGACAGATTCTTTCCCCAGGAGCTTAGAGATGCTGAGGTGCTAGAATTCAGCAACCTTAGGCAGGGCAATATGACGGTGAAAGAATATTCTCTAAAGTTTACTCAATTATCCAAATATGCGCCTCATATGGTTGCAAATGATAGATCCAAGATAAGTAAGTTCGCTTTAGGGGTAAATGATAGCATGGTTAATGAGCGCAGATCTGCCGTACTAAATAGTGACATGACTTTAGCCAGACTTATGACCCATGCTCAGCAGATAAAGGAGTAGAAGATTAAGAAGATGGAAAATAATAATAAGAAAGCTAGGACACGTAGCTTCAATTTTAGTCAGCCTAAATCAGAAGGAGGAAACCGTTCTCAGTTTCATCCTAAGTTATTAGTTCTAACTCTTTCTTTATCCAATGCTCCAGATCCTAAGTTCAGAGATAGAGTCCCAGGATCTAAGTTTCAGGGCAGTGTTATCAATACCTGAACTAATCCCCTTTGTCATACTTGTGGTAAGAACCACAAGGGTGCTTGCAGAGCTGGCAGCGATGTCTGTTTCGATTGTGGCAAGCCTGGCCATAGATTCAGAGACTACCCTTAGTCAGGTTATTAGAGTTATCTCCACTTCTCAACTTATTCCAGTCGCCCGAATTAGTAGGGTGCCACAACCAGTGCTGCTAGCGGGCAACGCCCAAATAGACTATATTCTCTTTAGACCCGACAGGATTAAGAAAATTCTCTTGATGTAGTTACTGGTATGTTATAGATCTTTTATATGCATGTTTACGCTTTTATAGATCCAGGAGCTTATTTGTATTTTTATACTCCCTATATAGCAGTTGATTTTGGAATCAATCCTAAAATTCTAGTAGAGTTCTTCTCAGTCTCTACCCTAGTGGACTAAACCATCATATCCCGGCGGGTATATAGGAACTGCCCAGTTATGATATTTTAGAAATTCACTTCAGCAGACTTAGTCAAATTAGAGATGACTAATTTTGATGTCATTCTCGGCATGGATTAGCTTTATTCCTACTATGCCACAGTCGACTGCTGAAATATAATAGTCCAGTTTTAGTTTCCAAATAAACCGTTCCTTGAGTGGAAGGGTAGTGTATTCATTTTTAGGGGTCAGATTGTTTCCTACCTTCGGGGAATGAAAATGATATCTAATGGATGTGTTTACCATCTTGTCATGTTAGAGATTCTAGTTCCAAGACTCCTAGTCTTGAATCAACTCCAGTTGTAAATAAATATTCAGATGTCTTTCCCGAAGATCTACCAGGAATTTTTCCCGAAAGGGAAATAGACTTTGGTATTGATCTCCTTCCATATACTCAGCCTATATCCATTCTTCCATACAGAATGGCACCAAAAGAACTTAGAGGATTGAAAGAACAACTAAAGGATCTCTGAGATAAAGCATTCAACAGACCCAGCATTTTTTCGTGGGGCGCACTAGTCTTATTTGTGCGTAAGAAAGACGGTTCTCTCAGAATATGCATTAATTACCATCAACTCAATAAGGTCACGGTTAAGAAAAAGTATTCTCTTCCCAGAATCGATACTTATTTGACCAACTTCAGGGTGCCAGCTATTTCTCTACAATAGACCTCAGATCCGGCTATCATCAGCTCAGAGTTAGAGAAAGTGACATTCCCAAAATAGCTTTTTGTACTTGGTATGGTCACTTTGAAATCTTAGTCATGTCACTTGTTCTTACCAATGCCCCAGAAGCTTTCATGGACTTGACAAACCGCGTGTTCAAGCAGTACTTGGGCATGTTCATCATAGTCTTTATAGATAATATTCTAGCCTATTCCCGCACTGAGCGCGATCATACAGACCATCTCAGGATAGTACTTCAGACTCTCAGAGATCATCAACTATTTGCCAAATTTAGTAAGTGCAAATTTTGGCTAAGGTCAGTAGCATTTCTTGGTCACATTGTTTTCGATGATGCATTAAAGTCGATACTCAAAAGACCAAAGCAGTAAAAAACTAGCCCAGACCTATCTCTCCATCAGATATCAGGAGTTTCATGGGTTTGGCTAGCTATTATAGATAGTTTGTTGAAGTATTTTCATCTATTGTATCCCCTATGTCTGATTGACTCAGAAGAAGTCAAATTTCAGTGGTCAGATCATTGTGACGAGTTTTTAGGAGTTGAAAACTCGACTTACCTCAGCTCTAATTTTAGCTCTTCCAGATGGTCCAGATGAATTTGAAGTGTATTATGATGCATCCAGAGTAGGTTTGGGTTGTGTCCTCATGCAGCATGGTAAGGTCATAGCCTACGCCTCCAGACAGCTTAAACCCCATGAAAGGAATTATCCTACTCATGATCTTGAGTTAGCAGCTATAGTATTTTCCTTAAGATTTGGAGGCATTATTTATATGGTGTTTATGTAGATGTTTTTATAGATCATAAGTCTTTAGTATGTCTTTTCTTAGAAAGATCTCAATCTTCATCAGAGAAGGTGGTTAGAGCTTTTGAAAAATTATTACATGAGTGTCCTCTATCATCTGAGCAAGACCAATGTAGTGGTCGACTCTCTCAGTAGGCTATCCGTGGGTAGTGTTTCTCATGTGAAGGATAAAAAGAAGAAGTTAGCTCAAGAAGTCTATCATCTTGCCAGACTATGCATTTTTTTAGTCGATTCTTCAGAGGGTGGTGTATGTGTTCAAAGTAGTTCAGAATCATCTCTAGTTTTTGAGGTGAAAGAAAAGCAAGATAGAGATCCCAGACTTGTCAAGTTGAAAAAGTCAGTTCAGGATCAGAAATTAGAGGTTTTCTCCCAAGGGGGAGATGGTGTCCTTCGTTGTTAGGGTTATTTTTGTGTTCCAGGTGTAGATGACTTAAGGCAGCGAATTCTTGCAGAAATGCATGGTGCTCATTACTCTATTCATCTAGGGGCCATAAAGATGTACTACGACTTGTGGGAGATCTATTAGTGGAGTGATATGAAGAGAGATATTGCAGAGTACATGGATAAGTACTCTACATATCAACAAGTTAAGATAGAGCATCAGAAGCCTAGTGAGTCCATGCAAGAGTTCAGTATTCCTACTTAGAAGTGGGAAGTTGTGAACATGGACTTTGTGATGGGTTTGCATCGAACTCGTCGTTAGCATGATTCAGTCTGGGTCATTATAGAAAAAATGACCAAATCAGCTGATTTCTTTCCATTTCATACCTCTTATTCAACTGAGGATTATGCCAAACTCTACATCAAGGAGTTGATCAGATTGCACGATATTCCATTGTCTATTATCTCAGATAGAGGTACCCAGTTCACCTTTCACTTTTGCAAACCATTCTAAAAGGGTCTTGGTACCCAAGTTCATCTTAGTACAGCCTTTCATCCCCAGACAGATCGTCAAGCAGAAAGGACCATTCAAACTTTAAAAGATATGCTAAGGGCGTGTGCAATTGATTTCAAGGGAAGTTGGGATGACCACTTGGCTTTGATTGAGTTTGCATACAACAACAGCTATCATTCTAGTATTCAGATAGCTCCATTCAAAGCTCTCTAAGGCAGGAGATGTAGATCTCCAATTGGTTGGTTTGAATTTAGTAAGGCCTTATTCATAGGGCCTAACTTAGTATTCGATGCCTTAGAAAAAGTCCAGTTGATCAGAGAAAGACTCTGGGCTGCTTAGAGCCAACAAAAGTCTTATGCAGATGTTCATAGAAAAGATCTTGAGTTTGAGATTGGTGACTATGTCTATCTAAATATCTCTCCCATGAAGGAAGTGAAGTGGTTCTACAAGAATGGGAAACTCAGTCCCTGATACATCGGTCCCTTCATGATTCTCAATCAATTCGGCAAGGTAGCTTATGAGCTCGAATTGCCTTCAGATCTAGCCTCAGTTCATCCAGTCTTCCATGTCTCTTTGCTCAAGAAGTGTATAGGTGGCCCATCAGTTGTAGTCCCTATTCAGAGCATTGATGTTCAGAACACTCTTTCTTATGAAGAGATTCCAGTCAAAATCTTAGACTATCAGACTCGTAGATTAAGGAAAAAAGAAATCCCTCTAGTTAAAGTTCTTTGGTGAAATCAGTCCATCGAGGGAGCTACTTGGGAAGCAGAAGTAGACATGCGTACCAAGTATCCTTACATCTTCTCTGCCAACTCAGATCAAGCTCAAGGTAATAGTTCTTCTTAAGCTTACTCAGTTTCATGATCAGTGTTCATCATGAACTTGGTATTCAGTTTCATGTTCATGTTACCAGTATAAACTTGGTATCAAGTACCATTGCATATTCAGTCATGCATTCATGTATCGGCTTAGTTATATAATTATGCATCAGAAATGTATTCTCATGGTGAGAAACTTAGTTCCTCAGAACATTCAGTCATGCATTCATGAATCAGTTACACATGCATCAGATATGCACGTTCAGTATATTATGTTCAACTTGCCATTCATTAGATCATGTTCCAGTTATTCGTGTTCAGTTCATGTTCAGCTTATTATTTCCCCACTCATTCAGTCTCATTCGAGGACAAATGTTCTCAAGGGGAAGATATTGTAATACCCTAAAAATTTCTAGCAAATTTCATCCCAAGAATTCCTAGTATAATCCTCTAAAGTGAATGATAATTGATCCATGAGGAATTTTCAAGTTTTTCTCTATCTGTCATATGGAAAATTCAATAAGCTTTCCATCGATATATGATTCTCTTAAATTCGATAACCGGGTAAGAAGTTATGACTATTTCAAGTTCCCATCGTAAAATAGCGCCATATTAGTCAGTGACGTGCCGCGCCATAAGAGGAAATGGCATTTGGCAATTTCTAGTAGGTTTCCATGATTATGGTGCATCGTGCCAGCACTCAAATTCAGAATTATTCATTTTCTAGTTTTTCAGGTCACGAAGGAAGGGTAACACGATGGCTCTGCATCGTGCCATCCCATAGTTTCCCAATTGTCAAATTCCAGTGACACGGCGCAATAACGCCGCATCACGCCAGAGGCCCAGTTTAGGAAAATCTTACTAAAATTAAATGACGTATCCAGGATTAAAAGGGTCAACTTCCCACCCCTATTTAAGCCCTTTAACATATGATTCAGCCACTCTTCACCCAAAATACACTCTCTTCTCTCAAAAACCTCTCAAGAATAAGCTAGGGTTTTCAAATAAGATCTAATTCCAAGAAATTTTCTCTGTCAATCTTCATGAAATCATGAACTAAGGTATGCATAGTTTTCATTCATGGACTCCTTTTGTCCATGAAGCCCAAGAATCCCTTTTCTAATTGAAGTTATGGATTTGCTTATGAAGTTCATGATTGGGCTATTTCTGTTCATGTTGATAATGAGTAATTGAACTGTATTCCATGAATGAGTGTTAAATTCCATATGGGTTGATTTTTAATGGTATAGATTCATGAAACCCTAGGACTAAACCCTTGAATGATTAAATTGGAATTGAATAACGATAGTTAATTATTGTATGATGTTGTTTACATATTCTATGTCTACTATGTGTTTTGGTTGAATTCCTAGATGAAGGGAAAGTGTCTAATTAGCATGATATCATGAAATCCTTATGTACGTACAAGCTTATGCCTATCACATGTTTGATGAAATGCTTCAGTAAATGTATTATGATGATTATTATCTGTTCAAGTAAGTCATGCTTTGTCAGTTTCCTTCCATCGAGTCCTGGGGGTACTTGTACCCCAATATTAGATGTGTACCTAGAGCCATGTCATGTTTTCACGATACTCTCATTCAAGCTATGAATCCTAAGACTTCAGATAGTCTTATGACTCAGGAAAAATATCCATGATCTCATAACTCAGTCAATTGTTAGATATCAGTAGTATTCTATCCGTCAATAGAACTTAGTAACTCAGCTCATGTTTAGTTCAGTAAATCATGTTCAGTGTCCATTCAGATGGGAGTAGGAATTAGCACTAAGTGAACCCAAGGATGGGGACACAAACTATCAGATAAGGGTGTGATCCTTAGAAGTCATTCTTGCATTCTAGAACTATGTAGTCAGCATAGGTTGAGACATCCACACTATCTGATAAGGGTTGATAAAGTGGATAAGCACTATTAGATAAGGGCCCAGCCGTTCTCTTTTGGGGACACTATCAGATAAGGGTCACCCATAGCTTATTCTTACCAGTGGCGCGGTATTGACACCTTTCTAATTGGAGTTATAGATTGGACTCCAACTCAGCTATAATAGTGTATTAGGGGCATGTCAATTAAATACTACCCCCCACAGTTTTAGTACCAGTCTCAGTAAAAAAACTCAGATAGTTCTTCCGATTCAGGACTGTCAGATACAATCACCCATGTTATCAGTTACATTTAGATATAGCTATTTATGCTATCAGTTATATCAGTTATTAGTATGTCATATTATCAGTATTCAGATTTAGTAATCATGATATCACAGTGTTTGTTACAGTTACGTATTTATGTATGCATTCTCGTATTCATGTTAGATAGTCAGCTAGCATTATTCATGTATGTTAACCCTTACATTAGCCTACCTCACATGTATACTCAGTACATTTCATTGTACTGACACATTTGCGCTATGGTGCTTTTTTTTGTTACACCATAGGTTCAAGGACACGAGTTCCAGATCAGTAGTAGATTCCAGTCTCAGAAGTCAAAATAGAAGTGAGTCCTCATCCTTCGAATACATGATTATTTCTCCACTATTTCGTTGATTAGTTATTAGTTGGAGTTAGTTGGGGACATGTCCCATCAACTCCTTATTCAGATTATTCAAATAGTAGAGGCTTTCAAACTAGATGCAGACTAGTATGTTTTAGACTTCAGTATTTATAGTTTTGTTTTGGGTATTGTATTATCCCACAGATGTTATCTCATCCATGTTATGTTCAGTATTGAACCTTATGGCCTTTCAGTGAATATTTCTACATTATTTAGTATTTTATGCAGTATACAGGTACTGATATTAGTCATGGGTTAGCTTGTGGTCCTTCAGGGTCATGACCACCGTGTAGCGTTTCGGTTCAGCAAATCGGGGTGTTACATTATCCTTACCTTAAGGGTAAAGAGATCATTTTCGATATGCCCTTTGATCGAGTAAAAACACTCCAAAAGAAAATTATGGAAGTGAAATCATAACAAAGAAAAAAATTTGACTAACGAATTACAAGAAATAACATGTAATAATAGAAATAAAAGGCGATATGAAATCGTCTTAATCTTGGCAAATAAGTTACTATACCATGATCAACACTGGTCATTACTCGTATATTATTCCTTAACATATAATTACATACTCAAAGCTTTATTTTAATATTATTGATATTATTTTATAAAGGCATAATACATAAATATGTCCTTTAACTTGACAGTAAATTACATCTATCGCCTCCAACTTTAGGTGTGCACAAGTAGGTTCTTAAACTTATATAAAGTTGAACAAGTAGAAACACACATCCTATGTGGCATAATACACATTGGATATTATGTAGGACAAGAATTGGCCACGTAGGATGCCATGTAGAACATATGTATTTTCTTGTTCAACTTTATACCAGTTTAAGTGCCTACTTATGCACACCCAAAGTTGAAGGTCATAGATGTGATTTGATACCAAGTTAAAGGCGTGTTTATATATTATGCCATTTAAAAAATTAGGTACTACCTACATGAAACACCTTGGCTTTGGACCCTTACAAAATTTTCCTAGGCTGAGTATTCTAAACATTATATGACTCATGAATTCTAGTCGTATAATGTGGTATAGTTTAGGGTCCCTCCACTCATATGGAAATCAGTGTAGTTTGGTTGGGTTCTGTCCAAGCTACGAATGGATATCTTACTAGAAGTATGTTAGGGTACAAGTGGTATGTTGCTAAATTATATGATTCCCTAAGTTTAGTCTAGTAGGATTCTACCTTGGGTACGGGTTAGGGGTACCTATAAGACCCTTCAAAATCCTAAGCTTAACTCAGTCTTTTAAGCTAGCTAAGAGGTCCCAGACTTAGAAAATTTTAGCTAAGTATTCAAACTTAGTGTCATTTTGGCCTTTGTAAGTTGGCAACTCTATTTCATGACCTCTATGACCTTAAAATATCAATCTTTAGGTTAATTCGTAATCAGGAATGTCAGTAGATGTTCCCGGATGTGTTTTATACTTTTTAAACCTCGTTTGAACCATGTTTAGGAATCCAAAATAGTGTATCAACGCGATCTCATCGTGGAGAGGTAGCCATCGCGCCGATCAATATTTTCCTTAGCTTCCAGTAGTAATTTTCAATGAACCAACGCAGACTCAATGCGATGCATTGGCTATTACGTCGATGCCAACGACGTGGCGCGTTGGTCTGCGCATCGATGGTTTAATTTTCAGCCATTAAAATGCTATATTTTTTGGGGTAATTGGGTCTTTTCCTATGTTCTTCAGCCCTTATAACACGAGATTTATCCCTCAATTATCAAATTATATTCATTTTTTCTCAAAACACATAAGAACAAAAATCCTAGGATATTAAATTTCAAATTCAAGACTCAAGATTCCACTACCAATCTTTCAGAATTCAGGCAATAAGGTATTTCAAGTGTTCATCCAAGGGTTCCTTCCACCCTTGGAGTCCAAGAATCTCTTTTAAACTTCAAGTAGCTTGATTTCATTCTTTCTGTGATATAGATTCAAGTGTATTCATGATTATAATGTTGATTGGATTTCTATTTCATGATTAAGTGCAAGATTTATGTAAAAACAACTATTATGTATGTACTATTATATGAATTCACGTTAAAGCCTTAAAATTGCGATGCTCATGTGTTGATTAGTACTATGTGCATAGACAATGCCTTCCAAGTGTTTGATGAGTTGTTCATGAGAAATAAATAATGAAATTATATCATGATTAGCATGTATTCAAGTTCATGTCATGCAAGTGTTTACTAGAATATCCCAATGAATGAATGATGATCAAGTAGTTATTTATCATATTACAAGATTTTACCGTGTCTTATAATTTATGCTATCGAGTCCTCGGGGTATTAAATCCGCTATATTTAGCTTATTACCTAGAGCCATGATCAGTCTTAGGATAGTATCAGTCATGTCATAATCAGTAGTACTCTCAGTCAATTACATAACTCAGCAAGAACTCAGTAGACTCAGTATCAGTCCAGTCCAGTTCAGTATTTAATTCGGACCTCAGTAAATTCAGTCAGTTAATAGAATTTAGTAGTATTTCATCAGTCAATAGAACACAATAAACTCAATTTAATTCCATTAGATAGTATACTAAATAACATTTCAGTCATGCCTAGTATGAACTAGGAATCAGTTCAGTGTCTATTCAGATGGCAGTAGCATTCAGCATTAAGTTAACCCAGGGATGGGGGCATTCCTGCCAGCAGAGGGTTTGACCCTTAGTAACAATCCCTGTGTTACAAAACTACGTATCCAGTGTAGGTTGATATATCTTCCTTCTAGATATTATAAGGATTGATACATCTCATTCGAGTTTTTCTACTAGCGAGGGTTGACAAAAGAGCTTTCTGTTAGATAGGATTAACTCATAGCTTATATTTACCTATGGCAGGGTATTGACACCCTTCCAACCGGGTTATAGTTTGGAGCCTAATCTATTTAGAAAGGGGCATGTCGGTTAAATGATTACCTCTCATAGTCTTAGTTTCAGATTCAATCTCAGTACAGAACTCAGTTCAGTTCTGCAGATTCAAAACTGTCAAACACAGTTACTCAGTTTAGTATGGGACTTAGTATAGTTTCACAGAATCAAGACTATCAGATACAGTCATTTAGTTATTAGTAATTCAGTATTAGTATACTCAGATATCAATTAATTAGTATTCAGACTCAGTATTCAGTGTTATCACGATCTCAATTACAGTTTATGTATTCATGCATGTGCTCTCATTCAATTATATTCATTTCATTCAGTTAGTATTGTTCATGCATATGAACCCATCCATTTCAGCCTACCTTACTCAGCATACCAGTACATTCAAAGTACTGACACATACCTTTCTTTTGTGTTATGATGTTTTATATTATAGGTTCAGATGCACAGGCTCCTAATCATCCCTAGCAGTTACAAATTTTTAGCAGTCACAGTTTGTGGGGAGTCCTTATAGTTCGAGGACATGATTATTATTTTAGCATTTCAATTTATTTTAGTAGACGGAGTTAGTTGGGGACTTGTCCCATCAACTCCACATTTCAGACAATTTAGAGGCTTTTCAGACTAGACTATTTTCAGAAAGATGTTTCTGTTTTGGTATTGTTATACTGTATTTAATTTATTTTATTCTTGAACCTTATGTCATGTTTTCTGCCTAATTTATGTATAGTTCAGTATTATTGTTCAGTTAATGCAGCAGGTACCAATCATGGGTTAGCTTGTGGTCCTTCGGATTATGAGCACTGTGTAGCATATGGGGTATAAACTCGAGGCATTAAAAACTTGGTACTAGAGCCTAAGGTTCAACAAAGTCCTAGAAAGTCTGAAATTTGGATCTAGTAGAATCTTGTGGATGGGTGAGTAGTGTGCCACACTTATGGACAAGAGGCTACGAGATGTTTTAGGAAAAGTTTCCCTTATTTTAGTATTCATGTCGTGCAAGTGAGCATGAGCTCAAATTAAGCTCTCTGTCTAATACATCTCTTCCTTATGCTTCTAGAACATGTCTTCAATAGAAGCTAACAAAAAAAGTAATGAAAACCAGTCATCCTCTCTGTCCGTTCAGGTAGATCCCTTAAATGAGCATGTTTCTCACGCTGAATTTAGAGTTTCTTTCACCACCTTAGGTCATTCAGTAGTTTCTTAGAACAGTCAGTTGGCTATTATCCTATCTAGGCTTACAGCTCATGCTCTGTAAAGTAAGGAGGAGAGTCATATAAAAAGGCGAGAAAGAATAAGAGGGCCAGAACATCTAGGCCAAAGAGTAGCTGATCCAATCCTTTTTGCCAAAAATGTGGCAGAAACCACCAGGGTATCTGCAGAGCTAGCAGTGACGTGTGTTTTAGATGTGAAAACCCAGGCCACAGGGTCATAGATTGCCCTCAATCAGGTTCCCAGAGTCAGTATAATCATCTACTAGCTTAGTCCGGTCACCCGACTCAGCAGGGAACCACATCTAATGCCGTCAGTGGGCAACGCCCAAATAGACCCTACGATCTTCAATCCTAACAGGATTAGGAAAGTTCTCCTGATGTATTCACTGATATGTTACAAGTTTTCCATTTATATGTCTATGCTTTGCTAGATCCAGGAGTTTCTTTGTCCTTTGTTACCCCATATATAGCAGTTGATTTTGGAGTCAGTCCTAAAATTCTACTAGATCTTTTCTCAGTCTCTACCCCATTGGGTAAATCTATCATATCCCGATGGGTATACCAAAATTGTTCGGTTATAATATCTCAAAAAGTTACTCCAGCAGACTTAGTCAAATTAGAGATGACTGATTTTGATGTCATTCTCAGCATAGATTGGCTTCATTCCTACTATGCCTCAATCAGCTATAGAAATAGAATTGTCCAATTTTAGTTTCCGAATGAGCCCATCCTAGAGTGTAGGGGTGGTACTTTAGCACTTAGGGGTTAGCTTATTTTTACCTAAGGGCAGGAAAAATAATATCTAAGGGATGTGTCTACCATCTTATTTGAGTCTAGGACTCTAGTTTAGAAACCCCTACTCTTTAATCAGTACCAGTAGCATGTGAATTTCCAAATGTGTTTCCCGAAGATCTTCTTGGAGTTCCTCTTGAAAGGGAAATTGACTTCAGAACAGAGCTTCTTCCAAATACTCAGCCCATATCTATTCCATCATACAGAATGGCTCCTGTAGAACTCAGAGAATTAAAAGAACAGTTGAAGGATCTCCTATATAATGGATTCATCAGACCTAGTAGGCCCTCGTGGGGTACACCAGCTCTATTCGTGCATAAGAAAGATAGTTCTCTCAGAATGTGTATGGACTACCATCAGCTAAATAAAGTCACAGTCAAGAAACAAGTATCCACTTCCCAGAATCGATGACTTGTTTGACCAACTTTAGTATACCAATTACTTTTCTGAGATAGGCCTCAGATCAGGCTATCATCAGCTCAGAGTCAGAGAATGTGACATTCTAAAAACAGCTTTTAGAACTTGGTATGGTCACTTTGAATTCTTGGTCATGTCATTTGATCTTAATAATTCCCCAACAACTTTCATGGACTTGATGAACCGTGTGTTCAAGCAGTACTTAGGCATGTTCATCATAGTCTACATAGATGACACTCTTGTCTATTCCTATAATGAGGATGAACCCACTGATCATCGTAGATTTATACTTTAGATTCTCAAAAACCATCAGTTATCATGATACCCATTCATGTCTTATATGCCAGCTCTATGATCATAGCCCATAATCGCTCACGTTAGCAATCATGCACGCTTACAGTTCCTAGTATAAGGAGTTCTAGTTCACTCACTATTATGAATAATGTTTCATGAATACAAAAAATCCAAAATCAGGTCATGCAGCTCATGACTCAGGTATCCATGTCATGCTATACAGTATGCTCAGTTCCCATGACCCATCCTAAACTCCTAGCGATTGGCTAAATTCAGATTTTGTCATGCATATCCTCATTTTAGATCTTTTGATAAATCCATGATGTTGATATTCTGTTTCTCAGACCTCAATTAAGTGTCGAGTTTGGTATAGTATTCATGCATACCTTAGATTCCCATGTTTTAACCCTTCAGAGGACTATCCTTACAAAATGATGTAGTGATAAGCAGTTACTTAGAAGGGAGAGAGTAAATGTTTCATGTTAATAAAAGATTATTGCATGTTAGTTTAACACAAGGCTATAGCTATGAAGATAGGCTTGAATGTCAAGTTGATGTGTAAGTGGCTAAATGCATTTTGAAGATTTGAGCAGGCTTGAACATATTGGGAGAATTCAGTCCAGATTAGACCTCAGTAGGTAGAGTTATTAGAACCCAGTATTCAGCTCCAGTACAATCTCAGTCACAGTCCCAGTCTAGTTATCAAATCAATAACTCAGTTCAGTTTCAAATTTGCTTGACCATAGCGTAAATTATTAGTTATTCAATTATCAGTATTTCAGTACCTCAGTTTACAGACTATTTTAGAATCATGTTATATGCTTGGACTTGTATTTTCTTACTCAGTTATCTCATGTTACTCAGTTAGTCCTTACCACATATGCATAATACTATGCAGTTTCAGTCCAGACTAAGTACAGTTCAATCCTACATAACCAACATTTAGTTATCAGCCACTTAGTTAATCAGATAAGTTAGTACGTTTATCCGTTTGTTCTTAGTGCCCTTATGAATATGTTTGTAGCCTCAAGTAAAATGTATGCAGTGTCGAATTAGAAATTCCAGTTAAGGGAATAGTCAAGAAATATGGCTAAGATTGCAAGCTAGTAGTTTTAGTGTATAAGGCTTAGTAACTCTATCTTAGATGATGTTTCATAGGTCTTGCTCCATATTACAGAACTACAGCCACGTGGTGATTTCTTATTTAGATGTATTATTCAGACAATGCTGAGATTCCCCTACTCCCTAAAGTTGCTAGAACTCTATAGAAAGAGTGTCAAAGAAAGGTTCCAGTCAAATATAAGTTGTCAGCATAAGTTAGTTCACAAAAACTAGCAATTCAGTTTAATAGTTAGGCCGATAATATTAGTATGGTTGGATTTCTCATCTTTCCATCCAGTCGCACTATGCGAAGTCTCATAAATGTAACTATTCTAAGATCGAGCAACCATGTGGTGGCGAGTTTAGCTCAGTTCAGGTGTCATGCCTCAGTTTCAGATCCCTGATATGCAGGCATGATTTAGTTCATAAGTGCCATGTACATCATCTCAATTTTTCCTTAGTATCTCAATTAAGTTAGCATTCTTTAGGGGACATAATATCCCAAGGGGGAGATTCACTATAATCCCCGAGCTTTCATAACCTAAACCTTTCATCCTCTCTTCATGTAACGAATCTAATTTGGAGTAGTGGGTACTCATAGGTGGACCCATAAGTTCTAATCTCAGTCATAAGCCATGTATTCAGGGACTGAGTTTCATTCATGATATTCAGTTCCTATATTATATTTTAAGCTCAGTTATGTTCTCATGTTCTCGTTCAAGCGTATTTAAGAAATGATCTCAAGTTGGAGATAGGTGATTTTGTATTCTTGAAAATCTATCCTATGAAAAGAGTGAAGAGGTTTGGCAAGAAGGGGAAACTCAGTCCCTGATATATCAGTCCTTACCAAATTCTCAGCCATTTCAGAAAGGTAGATTACGAGCTGGAGTTGCCTTCAGACTTAGCTTCAGTGCACCTAGTGTTCTATGTCTCCTTGCTTAAGAAATGCATAAGTGACCCAATAATTGTAGTCCCTATAGAGGGCATATATATTCAGAATAGCCTCTCTTATGAAGAGATCCTAGTCAAAATTATTGATTATCAGATTCGCAGACTGAGGAACAAAATAGTTTCTCTAGTCAAAGTTCTTTGGATGAATCAGTCCATTGAGGGAGCTGCTTGGGAAGCAGAAGTAGACATGCAGACCAAATACCCTCACCTTTTCTCCACAAACTCAGACTCAGCCCAAGGTAATAGTCTTTCTTTGAATTACTCAGTCTCATGTTCAGATATAGCTACCAATGTAGTATCAATTTACATTGCATACTCAGTCATTAATTCATAAACTAGTTCAGTCATATACTCATGCATCAGACATGTATGTTTAGTATATAAACTCAGTTTATCAATAATCACAGTCATGCATTCACGAATCATGTTCAGCTATGTACTCATGCATCATATATGAATATTCAGTATGATAATTCAGTATATCAGTAATTTCAACCATGGAATCATACTTCAGTTGTGCATGTCCAGTGTCTAAATCCAGTCTATTAGTATTCTCAGTTTAATCAGTCGCATTCGAGGATGATGTTCCTAAGGGGGAGGTATTGTAAGACAAAATTCTAAGATTAACTCAGTCTTTTAAGCTTGATAAGGGGACCCAAACTTAAAAAATTTTAGCTAAGTATTCAAACTTAGTGTCATTTTGTCCTTTGTAAGTTGGCAACTCTATTTCACGACCTCTATGACCATAAAATGTCAATCTTTTAGTTAATTCATGATCAAAAATGTCAGTAGGTGTTCCCAAATGAGTTTTGTATTTTTCAAACCACATTTAGGAATCCAAAATAGTGTATCAACGCAATCTCAATGCGGCGCAGCAGTCATCGCGTCGATCAATATTTTCCCTGGCTTCCAGTGTTAATTTCCAATGAACCGACGCAGACTCAACATAATGCGTTGGCTATTGCATCGATGCCAATGATGCAGTACGTCGGTCTTCGCGTCGATGGTTTAATTTTTAGTCATTAAAAAGCCATGTCTTTGAGGGTAATTGGGTCTTTTCCTACGTCTTTCAGCCCCTATAACATGAGATTTATCCCTCAATTAGCAAATTATATTCATTCTTTCTCAAAAAACTCAAGAATAAAAACCCTAGGAGATTAAATTTCAAATGCAAGACTCAATATTCCACCACCAATCTTTCAGAATTCAGGCAATCAGGTATGTCAAGTGTTCATCCAAGGGTTCCTTCCATCCTTGAAGTCTAAGAAATTCTTTTAGACTTCAAGTAGCTTGATTTCATGCTTTCCATGATATGTATTCAAGTGTATTAATGATTATAATGTTGATTAGATTTCTATTCCATGATTAAGTTCCAGATTTATGTAAAAACAACTATTATGTATGTAGTATTATGTGAATTCATGTTAAATCCTTGAAATTGTGATGCTCATGTGTTGATTAGTACTATGTACGTATTCAATGCCTTCCAAATATTTGATGAGTTGTTCATGGGAAGTAAATAATGAAATTATATCATAATTAGCATATATTCAAGTTCATGTCATGCAAGTATTTGCTAGAATATTCCAATGAATGAATGATGATCAAGTAGTTATTTATCATGTTTCAAGATTTTGCCACGTCTTATAATTTATACTATCGAGTCTTGGGGGTATTTAATACCCGACAATTTAGTTAATTACCTAGAGCCATAGTCAGTCTTAGGATAGTATCAGTCATATCATAATAATTAGTGCTCTCAGTCAGTTACAGAACTCAGGAAGAACTTAGTAGACTCAGTATTAGTCCACTTCAGTTTAGTGTTTAGTTCAGACCTCAGTAAATTCAGTCATTTAATAAAATTTAGTAGTATTCCATCAGTCAACAAAACATAACAAACTCAATTCAGATTAGTTAGACAGTATAATTAGTAATAGTTCAGCCAAGACTAGTATGAAGTAGGAATCAGTTCAGTGTCTACTCTGATGGGAGTAGGATCAGCACCGAGTTAACCCATGGATGGGGGTATTCCTGCCAGCAGAGGATTTGGCCCGTTATAACAATCCCTATGTTATAGAACTACACAGATAGCGTAAGTTGAGATATCTTCCTGTCAGATATTATGAGGGTTGATACATCTCATTTGAGTTCTCCTACTAATGAGGATTGATGAAAGAGCTTTCTATCAGAGAGGGGTAACTCACAGCTTGTCTTTACCCATGGCACGGTATTGATACCCTTCTAACTGGGGTTATAGGTTGGACCCCAATCTATTTAGAAAGGTGAATGTCTATTAGATGATTGTCTCCTACAGTTTCAATTTTAGATTTAGTCTCAGTACAGAAGTCAGTTCGGTTCTACAGATTTAGGACTATCATACACAGTCACTCTGCTCAGTACAAAATTCAGTATAGTTTCACAAAATCAAGACTGTTAGTTACAGTCATTCAGTTATCAGTAATTTAGTATTAGTATACTTAGATATCAGTTAATCAGTATTCAAACTCAGTATTCAGTGTTATCATGATCTCAGTTATAGTTTACATATTCATGCATGTACTCTAATTCAGTTATAGTCATGTCATTCAGTCAGAATTGTTCATGCATATGAACCCATGCATTTCAGCATACCAGTATATTCAAAGTACTAACGCATACCTTTCTTTTGTGCTATAATGTTTTATATCATAGGTTCAAACGCACGAGCTCTCAATCATCCCTAGCTGTTACAAATTTTCAGTAGTCATAATTAGTAGTGAGTCCTCATAGTTTGAGGACATGATTATTATTTCAACATTTTAGTTTATTTCAGTATCTAGAGTTAATTGGGGACTTGTCCCATCAACTCCACATTTCAGATAGTTTAGGGACTTTTAGACTAGAGTATTTTTAGACAGATGTTTCAATTTTGGTATTGTTATACCGTATTGAGTTTATTTTATTATTGAACCTTATGGTATGTTTTTTGCCTAATTTTTGCATATTTTAGAATTATAATTCAGTTAATGCAGTAGGAACCAGTCATGGGTTAGCTTGTGGTCCTTCGAGATTATAAGCACCGTGTAGTATCTGGGGTATAGACATAGGGTGTTACAGTACCAATCATATGATTGGATATGAGTTGGTCTAAGAACTCATATATTGGTCAATGTTGAGGTATAAGGTGATTCCTAGTTTTCGAGTGATGGGTACTACTCGTATGATAGGATACGATTTGGTTAGGGTGGCCGTACCCTCCTGCGATCATGTTTTCATCTTTTAAGCTGAGGACATTTTGAACATTTCCCACCCTAAAATCCTTAAGTCCCAATGTACTTAAATATATTGTGGCCCCTCATAACATACTTTTAATTTCAAAATACTTTGAAATCCTCTCTAGACTCTCTCTTACAAATTTGGGCTAGGGTTCTTCAAAGTTGTTCATCTAGAGGTTCAAAAGTCAAGTTTCTTCCATGAATATTCTTGAATAAGGCTTGTGAATCTTCCCTCATTGTTAGTTCATAGATATAATATGTTTTAAAGTGTGATTATGATTCTTAAATAGTGGTTTTGAAAACCAAAACTGAGGGTTTTATTGGATATGGTTGAGTATTGTTTACTCTTGGTTTAACCCATTATTATACATATTTTTGGTGATGGTTTGCACATGAGGGTGCTTGGTAATTATGTCTTAACAAATGGGTTATGGGTAACCCTAAACTTGATGGTTTCTACATTGGTTTTGGTCTTGGTAATGGTATGCCCTCAAAGTGTTTATGAAAATGCCTAAGAGAATAAACTAGTCACATGTAAATGTTGTTTTGAACTAAGGCATTGGCCTAATGAATATGGATGATTGGTAAATGTTATTATAAAGGTTTGGTTGTCCATGTAATGATTTAAATGGTAACCTTGGTGGCTTAATTGGGTAAAAAGAGTTTGAGCCCCTAAACATTAAATGTATTTATGTCTTTACTACACAATGGGTTCAAGTCCCTAAACTTTGAATTGAATAAGTGTCTTTGTTAAACAATGGGTTTGAGTCCCAAAGTCAAATAAATAATTTATTGATTGATAATGGTAATGTCATGTTGTACACTTGCAAGTGATGTTGGTATAACGATACCAATGAAGTGCCTTTGGCAAGTAATTGGCTTAATGGTTGTGTATGTAAGATAATGGTTTTAAATGGGATTTAAAAGTGGGATGTGTGGCCAAGCCATGAAAGTTAAGTTCAAAGGACTGATATTAGAAACGGCATTAGCCAGTGCGCGTGTCTTTGTGACCGGGTGGTTTAAGTACCCTAAATGAATATGTGAATAGGAGGTTCGAGTCCCCCATATTACATCTATTGGTTCTTAAGTCACCTTGATTATGTTGGGAGATTCGAGTCCCCTATATAGGCATATATAGTTTTAGATATTCTCTATTTAGTGCGGCTACACGCACTAGGGCTCATCCAGCTAGGGGAGAGTTGGGACCATATAGCCTGTGGGAGACTTGTTTTATGACGTCTATGCTACATAGCCCAGGTTAATTATTTCAAAGTTCATGCTAATCTTATTTTCTACCCCGGCATGATGTATATGTATATGTATATATTACATTAGTTATCTGCATTGTTTGATTGAATTTGAACACTTGGCATTATTTTATCCTTGTCCTTGAGTTACATGCTAGCGCTCTAACTACTAACTATGTTCGACGTTGTATCCCCACGCAATGTAGGTGTTGGTCATACTACACCTTCTGCTCAGTGATTGGACTCAGGAACAGCTTGTGTTGACTTGAAGAGGTGAGCTTTCATACTTTAGAAGGCTCCATTTCTTTATTTGAGTTTTCTTATGTCTTTATTGGTTTAGACCTGGACATTGATTTTGGCTATGGTTGGGGGCATGTCTTGACCGAAAATTCTTGAATTTCTTTTAGAGGCTTTGTATGGACAAACTGCGAACTTGGGTACTTTATGTTATGAATATGGACTTGGTTATTATTTCGGTTTTGGTTATACTTATTGGATTGTCATTGGATGGTTAGACTTATTTGGGTTAGTCATGTTCTTGGACCTATCCCAAAGTTTTTGTGTTGCTAACTACTATATCTTGTTATGTGTTTGAAATTCATCCGACTCAGGGTATATGTTGGTTGGTTGGATTGTTGGGCTTGAGATACCCATTACTTCAAGTCTCTGGTTTGGGTTATGTCACTATAGCAGCAAATTCATAGCCCAAATATTAATACATGTAAACTTGTGGTCTCTCCGTAAGATATATTATGTTTTGACTTTCTAAAGTTTGTATATATTATCTATTGTCATCCATACTAGAAGAAGGTCAAAGGTGCACTTGATTGAAGATTGGGTTCTTTGACTAAAGGACTAGATATCAATTTCTATTATATACATATCCCCTTTTTTTAAGTGACACACCTATGTTCTAAAAATCTTGAAATCGCCTCTGACTATAAGCCAAGATACTAGTATCACATAAAAATGTATTACTCCTTATTTGGAAATAAATTTACAGATTTACTTAAATTTGACTGTTATATGGATTTTGGTATATTATTAAATATTAATATCGATTCAAAATCATATTCACACTTACTAATCCTAACTTAGTAAGAAAATTCATCAACTATATAAAATATTTTCCTATTTAACTCAGACTTTTAGATCTCACGAATTTCAATTATGACTAGTAGCCTTACTTTTTATTTTGAAAAAAATGAAAAATTCATCAAGTATATTAAGATATTACTTGTTTAGCTTATGCAAGTGAGTTTATTTTGTTTTTATAGAAGGAAAGAAATTCATTCCCTTGATCCACAAAAGTTGGTAATATTATCAATTGGGCTCCAAAAAAAGGTGTGAACAGATCTTAGCTGTAAAAGGAAAAAATAACATCCATTTACCAAAATAATAGAATCCACAAGAATCTTAACAAAGTTATAAATACAATTCAATTCACTTCATGTTCTTCACCAAAAGTTGATCAAAGAATCAATTAGGATCTAAGGGTTTTCTGCTAGAGTCGGCTCCATGATGACTTCTGTTCTAAAGATTATATGTGAGGTTGTTCAAGACCTCTAAAAGAAACACAAACTTAAATTGACCGTAATGTGCTTGACTCTTGTTACTTTTTGGTAGATTACGATCAACTTCAGTCAAGGGTTCCTTTTGGAGCTTTTGGACATCATCGTGTAACTTTTAGAACATGAGTTAGAATGGAGCACGATTCTAGCAGACAATCCTTTGTAGAAATGCGATACTAAGTAGTTGTCTAGACAAAATTGATTATGATTTGACAAAAATAATTTTTGTCATTCAGTTAAAAAAACTAGATTCTTTATTTGGGAGTATCTGTTTGCATCATTTTTCCTCTTTCATATTTTCAGTTTCTTGTCAGCTCCAAATGATTTTGCTTGCTCTGTTAGGTTATTTTTTTTCTCTATGTGTAACTTGGGTTACTTTATTTTTGTTCCATTGAGTATAAATGTGTAACTTGGGTTATTTTGTCACCCACGTCTTGATTAGTCTCACTTTGATTCTCAATCTGACTCATAGACATGGATTGTTCTTGTATATTTCATCGAGATGGTCAAAAGTTTTTCAGTTTCTCATTCATCCTTTTACTTACTCCTATATTGTTCTAGCAGGTAGAAGGAGTGTCAACTTCAAGATTACAGTTCATGATTTCTAAAACAAGTAAGCACTTATTTCAGATGCCTAAAAATGAAACTGTGATGCATAGAATAATCATTTGCTCATTTGTTTCAGCTCAATAACACCCATAACTGGAATCATCTGAAAAGTTGTCTTGTCAAGACAAAGGACTGTAGTAACCTATCAAAAAGATACAAGGTCATGTTCTTTGAAATCATATTATTAATGTATCTTCTATTTTGTTGCAGACTCACAAAGAATATAAATTAGAAAAACTAACACCTATTGAAGCTGGTTGCTATAGACCACCATCTAAGTAAGTTATTGTTATTATTACTCCTCTCGTTTTCCATTTGTTTGTCTTAATTCCCTTTTAGTTAGTTTATGGTTATCCCTCGTCTTTCTTTTATAAGATATTTTTTTTCATATTACAAAATGCTTGCAAGAACACATTAATATCACCTGGTGATTATTTTTCACTGATGTAAAAGCTCACTTAGTATTGTAAGATGAAGTGTTAAAATGATTCTGTTTTTACTCAACAGTAAAAAGATTATTGATCAATATGCTCATAATAAAAGTCGCGGACATCGTATATATCTTTTGTACCTATTGTTTCTCCAATTCTTCTATATCTCATGTGTTAAGCATTGAAATCCTTCCCACCATCATCCCTTTTATTATAAGGATTCATAAATACTCTACTCCTTTTGTAAGTGTGGTTACCCTGTTGTTAACGCCTCATACTATTACTTGAGATTTCATTCGATGAGTTCCAAGGACTATAAGCTTTACAAAAACTCAAAGAATGTCAAGTGCTATAGCTGTGATTCCTGCATGTGAGAGTCATCTTTGGTCTTTTCATTCTTTGCTACATTTCCAGGTTATGCAGTTCACGACTTTTCTCTTACTGTATTTCTGGGCTGGTGTCGCACAATGCATAAAAATTGAATGGATAGTGGTTTCTATCTTCATTGTGATTTTCTTCATCATTTTGGTAAGTTCACTTAATTAAGAACTTAAAAAGTTAGTATAAAGATTCTAGTTTCCTTTTGGTGAAGTAAGTTACATTTGTGAATAGAGGCAGAGTTGAGATTTGATGTTTATGAGTTCTAAACTTGTCATCGAATCCATAGCTCTTCTTAGTTACTAGATTTGCAACTATATATTTACTATACATATTTAACAAATTTCCAAAAACAAATATAAGGTCTAAGCAAAAGTTACAGATTTTAGATAAACTCATGTAGCTAATAATATTGCTCTGCTTCTAATTTCTCTAATGGCTTGAATTGGTTAAAATAACTTTTAATCATCCTCATCCTCTATTGATTCTTGTGTCAGTCAATAATCTACTATATGGGATGTTGTGGAAGGCATAGTGCTGCTCGGAGTCACTCTAAAATTTGAACCCTACGATTGTCGAATCCACAGATGAGTTGGTGTTCTTCAGTTGATGATAACAGTTACCTTTCTTCAACTATTTGTTGACAAACTTTGTATATTCAAGTGAAATAATTCATAAGGGAATCTTAGTATTTTAGTTGTGTTAGAGTATGAGACCTACAGATTTACTTAGTTTAGCTTACCAGTTGTCTATTAGTAAAATAGGTTGCCTAACGTGTTTCAATAGAGCTAAAACAATAAGTATACAAGATAGTGATTTTTATGTGAATGTAACGCCCTGAGAGTACACCCTGGGCGACACACGGTGGTTACATCCCTAAAGGACGACAAGCTAACCCATGAGCTGGTACCTTCTGTAAGCACTTTATGAAAAAGCAAAGACCTATGCAGAACTTAACTGGAAAATGCCATAAAGTTTTAATAAATTAAAAATCAATATTGAATCATAGTTCTAAAATATCTGAAAATGTACTGTCAATCCTGATAAACAACTGATAATAATGACTGAAAATTAATTATCTGTCTGTACTAGTCTGAAAAGCCTCTGAATTGACTAACTGTGGAGTTGATGGGACAAGCCCCCAACTAACTCCAGCTGACTACTAAAACTGAAAGGAATGCTGAAATAAATATAATTGGTCATCGAAGTATGAGGACTCGCCACTGCTACCACTGCTGGTGCGCTGAAGTATCTAAGTCCAGTTGGGAACCTGAGTGTCTGAACCTGTGATATGAAAAGTCATAGCAAAAAAATGAGTATACGGTCAGTACTTTGAATGTACTGGTATGCTAAATAAGGTTTGGCTGAGGTACATAGCTCATATGCATGAACAATAACTGACTGAATAAATAGCATGTGATACTGATGTATAGTATGCAAGAAAGCTGTAAAATATGAGAATACATGACCAAGCATATAACATGATACTGGGATAATCTGTAAACTGAAAATATTGATACTGTATAACTAATATCTGTATGACCTTATCCAATAAGCCTAAAAACTAAACTTTAAACTGATTACTAGACTAAGACGATGGGAGCTATCATCTAACCAACATGCCCCAATATGAGCTAATTGGGATCTAACCTATGACCGCAGTTGGAAGGGTGCCAGTACCGTGCCACAGGTACTAACAATGGTTGTGTGGATCCACTAAAGTGAAGTCTTGAAGGACCAAAGAGTCACCCTCTACTGGAAGGTTCTCTAGTAAGATATATATCAACCCTCAACTGGCAGGTTAACATCTCAACCTATGCTACCTACGTTGTTCTGGAATGTAGGGACTGCTACTAAAGGTCACAACCTCAACTGGCAAATGAGCCCCCATCCATCCTACTCCCAACTGAACTGACTCGGGTTACTGAACTGATCTAAATTTAACTGATTATGATAACTGACAGAATGAATAATGTTCATACATATCTAAAACCATTTTGAAAGAAACTGAGACTAAGTAAACAGCTAAGTTTCGGGTATTCAAAACCTCCCAGACTCGATAACATTAATAGTAAAAGCATACCAAAACTTTAAAAGCATAATAGATAGTCCTTGCTCAAAATTCATCTCCTAGAAATTTCATCAAACACTTGAAATTCACAAACTTAGGCATAGGCATAGTTGTAATATGTAAAGATAGCATGATTTCAATATTAAAATCACTAATTAAGGCTTAAATCAGCGAACAAGCACCATTCAAAAGATGTAGGGTTTAATAACAACAAGAATTGCATGTAAACATGATGTAAGATCGAGATTCATGGATATAATTCAAGGGAACACGTAAAAATCATAACTTCAAAACTTGAAATTGGGTTCTTGGACTCCTTGGATGAAAATGACCGATGGATGAACATTAACATACCTTAATTAGAGAATTCTTGGAAGTTCTTATTGGATTTCTTGAGAATTGATCTTGAAGGTTGAAGGTTCTAGGGTTTGTTCTTAAGAGAGAATACTTTTAATTTTTGAGTAAAATATGAATGATGAGGCAAAAAAGTTCTTTTGGGACAAAAATCATGTATTAAAGTGAGGGGAAAAGTATGAAATACCCTTCTGGACTCAGAATTAATTAAACTAAAACTTGCCCAGTGATGCAATTAACGACATGCCACGTCGCTCAACCTGATGCAATAAGCAATGCACCGTGTTGTTGCTGCCAATGCGGTACCTAATATGACACAGACATATCGGGTTGGTCCACTATTTTGGCCACCCAAACATGACTTAAACATCGTCTGATAAATCCAAAACTCACCTGAAAAGAATTATAGACAACCCTGATCATGAATTAACTTAGAAACCAACTTTTTGGGGTTAGGAAGGTTGAGAATAAAATCATCAAGTTTAAAGGTCAAAAATGAGAATAAGTCTTCAACACAGCTAAATTTTGAGGTCTTAGACCTTTTATGCATACATTATGAGCTGAATTGCACTAGCAAGAGTACGAGGCATTATAATATCTTCCCCTTGGGAAAATTCATCCTCACTGAGATGTCTGAGGAACTGAGGTTACATGTTGGATGTGCATAATTAAGGACATGATTACATGACTGAGTTTGAAATATGGTGGCTGAATGAACTAATTCATGAATGCATGAAATGACATGAAGATGACTACATGGCTGGAACTGAGAATGGAAAGAGAGAATCTAAGGAAAAACTATTACCATGAATTGAGTCTGAGTTTGTGGAGTAAAGGTGAGGGTACTTGGTACATATGTCTGCCTCTGCTTCCCAAGCGTCTCACTCAACGAACTGGTTCTGCCAAAGAACTTTGACTAAGGAAACTTCTTTGTTTCTCAGTTTACAAATCTAACAATCAAGGATTTCAACTGGGAGTTCCTCGTAAGAAAGGCTATCCTAAACATCTGTACTTTCTAAAGGAACAATTATAGTTGAATCACCAATACACTTCTTTATCAAGGATACACGGAACACTAGATTCACTAAAGCCAAATCTGCAGGCAACTCAAGCTCATAAGCTACCTTCCCATAACAGCTTAAGATCCTATAAGAGCCTACAAATTGGGGATTAAGTTCCCCTTCTTGCCAAACCTCTTCAGTTCCTTCATGGGAGAGATCTTCAAATATACCAAATATCTAACCTCAAACTCAAGATCTTTTCTCCTCATATCAGCATAGGATTTCTGACAATTTTGGGTGGTCATCTTAAGACTCTCCCTAATCAAGTGAACTTTCTCCAAAAGCATCAAACACCGAATCTGGCCCTAGCAATATGGTCTCACCTACCTCGAACCAACCAAAAAAAGATCTACATCTCCTCCCATAGAGAGCCTTAAATAGAGCAATCTAAATACTGGAATGATAAATGTTATTGTAAGCAAACTCAATCAATGACAAGTGGTCATCCCAATTGCCCTTAAAGTTGATAACACAAGCTCTCAACATGTCCTTTAAGGTCTAAATGGTCCTCTATACTTGACTATCTATTTGAGGGTGAAAGACTGCATTGAGACGAATTTGGGTACCAAGACCCTTATGGAAAGCCTTTAAGAAATGAGAGGTAAACTGAGTATCTCTAACTAAAATAATGGACAACGAGACTACATGTAATCTAACCAACTCCCTAATATAGAGCTTGGCATAATCCTCAGTTGAATAAGAAGTATGGACTGCAAAGAAGTGGGCTGATTTGGTCATTCTATCTACAATAACCCAAATCAAATCATGTTGATGACGTGAACGAGGCAACCCTATCACAAAATCCATATTCACACTTCCTACTTCCACGTGGGGATGCTGAACTCCTGCATAGAGCCACTAGGCCGTTGGTGCTCAACTTTAACCTGCTGGTATTTAGCATACTTGGCTAAAAATTCTACAATATCCCTTTTTATACCGCTCAACCAATAGATTTCCCATAAATCACGGTATTCTTAGTAGCTCCTGGGTGAATGGAGTAATGTACACCATACACTTCTGCAAGAATTTTCTACTCATCCTATCTATGCACAGCATACACAGTCTACCCTGGCAACGTAACACACCATCTCCCTCTTGGGAGAAAATCTCTACTTTCTGATCTCTAACTGACTTCTTCAACTTTACTAGACTGGGGTCCCTATCTTTCTTTTGTTTGACTTCGGCAACCAAAGAAAATTCTGAACTATTTTGTACCCATACACTACCCTCAGTTGAGTCAACCAAATGAACGCCTAATCTTTCCAACTGATGAACCTCATAAACCAAATTCTTCTTATAATTCTCAACATGATCAACACTACCTATAGACAACCTACTAAGAGCATCTGCCACTATATTAGCCCTGCCTAGATGATACAAAACACTCATATCATAATCTTTCAATAGTTCTAACCACCTTATCTGATGAAGATTTAACTCTCTCTATAAATAATACATATTGTAAACTCTTGTGATCCATGAACACATCAACATGCACCCCATACAAATAATGCCTCCAAATTTTTAAGGCAAACACCATGGCTGCTAACTCAAGGTCGTGGGTAGGATAATTCTTCTCATGGGGTTTAAGCTATCTAAAGGTGTAGGCTATGACCTTACCTCTCTATATCAATACACAACCCAAAACCACTCTGGAAGAATCATAGTAAACCACAAACCCATCTAAACCATTGGCCAACATCAAAACTAGGGTTGAGGTGAGTCAACTCTTCAACTCCTAAAAACTCTTCTCTCAAGAATCTGACCACTGAAACTTGACTTTCTTCTATGTCAGTCTGGACATGGGGGATGCAATAAATGAAAACCCTTCAATAAATCATCTGTAATAGCCATCCAAACCCAAGAAACTACTAATATTTGATGGAGTAATGGGTCTGGGCCAGTTCGTCACTGCTTCAGTCTTTTGAGGGTTAACTCTAATGCCATCACCAGAAATAATATGGCCAAGGAAAGCTACTGACCTTAGCCTAAATTTTCACTTACTAAATTTAGTGAACAACCAATGGGCTCTAAGTGTCTGCAATACTATTCTGAGGTGGTCTGCATGATCAGTTTTATTACGGGAATAGACAAGAATATGATCAATAAAGACTATGATGAATATGTCTAGGTACTATTTAAACACTCTGTTCATCAAGTCTATGAAAGCAGTTGGGTCATTTATAAGACTAAAATACATGACTAGAAATTTAATGTCATTATACTGAGTTCTGAAAGCTATTTCTAGAATGTCACATTCTCTTACTCTGAGTTGATGATAGACGGACCTGAGGTTTATCTCAGAGAAGTAACTAGTACCCTAATATTGGTCAAATAAGTCATAAATTCTAGGGAGCGGGTACTTATTCTTGATTGTTATTTTGTTCAACTGACGGTAATCGATGAACATACAAAGAGAACCGTCTTTCTTTAACGTGAAAAGAACTGGAGCACCCCATAGGAAAACACTAGGCCTGATGAATCCCTTATTTAGGAGATCTTTTAACTATTATTTTATCTCTCTAAGCTCTGCTGGAGCCATCCTATAGGGCAAAATAGAGATAGGCTAGGTATCTATAAGAAGGTCTATTTCAAAGTCAATTTTCCTTTTGAGAGAGACTCTGGGAAGATCATCGTGGAACACATCGGGAAATTCTCTTGCTACCAGAATTGACTCAAGAAAGGGAGCCTCAGAACTAGAGTCTTTGAATTGCACAAGATGGTAGACACACCCCTTGGATATCATTTTTCTCGCTTTAAGGTACGAAATAAGCTGACCCCTAAATGTTGTAGCACTACCCTTCAATTCATGGATTGATTCATTCAAAAACTAAAAATGAACAACTCTGTTTCTACAATCAACTGAAGCATAGCATGAGTGGAGCCAATCTATGCCGAGAATGACATCAAAATCAGTCATCTCTAACTCCACAAGATCAACTAAAGTGACTTTCTGGGATACTATGACCGAACAGTTCCTGTATACCTACCTGGCTACAATAGAAACACCTACTAAGGTAAACACTAAGAAGGGTTCTTTAAAATCATAGGATTGACACCAAAATTAACAACTATGTAAGGGGTTACAAAAGAAAGAGAAACTTCGGGATCTAACAAAGCATAAATATATAAATGAAAGACCTGTAACATACCAAAAACCATATCTCAGGAGAATTTTCCTAATCCTGTCGGGACTAAAGTACATACAATCTGTTTGGGCACTGACCACTGGTGGTACTGGAAGTGGCACCCTACTGAGTTGGGCGACCGAATGGAACTGGGGGACGACTGGACTGACCCTGCTGACCACTCTGTGGGCAATCCCTGATCCTGTGTCCTAGCTTGCCATGCCATAAGCATACATCAGTGTCAACTATACATACACACTAATGGTTTCTACCGTATTTCTGACAAAAAGGATTTGTGCGACTGCTATTCACACTTCCCTGGAGCTTACGGTCTAGCGCCCTATACCAATTATCATTTCTGAGATTCGACGCTAGCACACTAGATAAAAATGGAGCTGGAGATAAAGATTTTTGACAAAATTGATGATGTTTACCACCCTTTAACCTCGGTTGAGTAAAATTAAAGCTACCTATTTTGGCCCTCTTATTTTCCCTCTCTTTCTCCTTATACTTCTGCTCCTCAATCTATTTAGCATGGACTAAAACACTTGAGCCTCAACAATCAGCAAATTCAAGACTCTTTCAATCTAAGAATTATAAATTCTAATTCCTACTTCTATAAAACACACAAACCTCCCAAGGTAACTGTTCCCAAGTCTTTGAGTTCCCAACTTTAAGACAATAATCCTAACTCAGTTTATACTTTATTAAGACTAGAATTACATAAACAATACATCTAGAGAACCAACCTAATACATAGAATCTAAGACACCTTAATTTCCAAGTAATAGAAACAGGTTCAACTACTGACTTCTTCAAGCTTTAGAATTGTATCGATAATCTGCCAATTGTTTCTATATTTGTAAGTGTGTGACTGATTATGCAAATCACTCCTTTATTTAACCACTACCCTCCAAAGTGTCCTTCAGCAAATAAGTCTTCTATCTTGAATCGATCACTCAACTCTTTAGAGTTTATAGTTAAGTAGGAGTCCTTCTTCAAGTTGATCTCCTTCTTTAAGTAGAACTCCTTCTTCAACTTATCTTCAAGTGTTGAAATTGACCTCAAAGTCTTCTTCTCACACATGATTAATACTTGCAATTTATCAGTTGTAATTATCCAATTCTGAATTCAAGTGTCCTTGTCTCCATGTCTTGATTTTGTGTTCTTATCTATTCATAGCGGTGGACCATTTCGACCAACATGTTTCATCAATTTTGTTAATCACCAAAACGTCAATCTCCTTAAAAAATTCCCCTTTTGGTGATGACAAAGCTCCTTAACTGTGCATCCTTTAACATTTCTTGTAATTACTAAGTGAAGAACTTTTGATAAAGAAACGGGTTAGTTATGGGTTATAAAATATTGCACATCTAACTCTTCCCCTTTTGGCATCATCGAAAAGCAACATAAGTAATCCATAGTGTACAATTCTAAACAAATCATACCACTGGGGCTATCACCAAGACAATCAAAAAAAAGATAAAGTAAAGAAGCACTGCAATAGTCAAGACGGTAAAAAATTAAACATAGTCAAAAGAAAATTTAATTTATATAGAAAAGTATGATCTACAATCAAGTACCAAAAAGAAGCATACAAAACTATCTAGGCATTTTAACAAAAGATCACAAAGTAAACAGAATCCTAGGAGCTCTAGAGAATGGGACTGAAGGGTTTGATGGAACAGGTTAAATCAATTATGTCAACTTGCAAATGGCCTCAGCACTTTCAGCCCTTTCTCTGGCAAGATTAGCTTCCAGTGTCAGGATCTTATCTTGAAGTTCTTCCTTTTCAATGGAATGTATGGCTTGAAATTCCTCTAATTCGGCCAGAGTATCAGCCAACTCATTCCATAACCTTTGCATAGGAGTGTCAGGCTGTCTCATAGAAATAGGTGGGCACCATTGGTTAATCTCCCAAGAATGTCCTTCGTAGTTTGAAGAGACCATACTTGCATAGAAACAGCATATTCTTCAAAAATTTGGGCAAACCAAAACCCTCAAGGAAGATCATGAGCCTTTTTATCATTCTTCAATAACACCATTTGCATGTGCTTAATAATGAGACTAGCCAAGTCAATTTTGACCATAGTATCAAACAACTCCATCAGCGTAAGATCTAAGTAATTTTCTTCAGTACTCCTCTACTTTCTAGGGATAATCATCTTATGAACCACATCAAAGTAGAGTTTATGAAGAGGGGACATTTCTTGCTTGAGCACACATTCATATTGAAGCAAATTTGGATTCCTAGAAAACTTCCTAATGATGGCTAAGGTTGAAGCCATATTGTCTAAAGGAAGCCAATCAAACTTAACACAGTGATCCCACCCCCAAAATATGGATAGCAAAAATGTGTGCTATGTCTTCAACTACCAAGTGTATAGATACACCACGCACACAAGTGGTAAAAAGATTTCCCTTGGCAGTACTATTTGTGAATCGCTCATAAACTTCAGGATGACCAAATTTATGCTAGGTCTCACCTTGAAGAAATAAGGTAGAGCAGCCTTGAAATTGAATTATATCTAAGAGAATTACCATCTCAGGACCTTCTTACCTAGTGATAACACAACCATGAATGCATTGTCGCTTTTAAAAGTGCAAAATATATTCTAGATGAGCATTGTTCAGAGGTGTTGATATCAGTATTGGGAGAAACATTAAACTTAATCTCAGTAGGCAGAGGCCTATTATACTCAATAGTTTCAGAATCATAGGATGGAACAGGTTGATGAACTTGTTTATTTGATTTGGTTTTTGAAGAAGTCTTGTATGTTGGAGTAGATTAAGGATGCTTCTTTGGAGAGGGTTTCTTTGAGGAAGTAAGTAGAGTAGAAGATATGGGTGGCTTATAAGTGGAGGGATTAGGAATTGATTATTTATATGTCTTCCATCATCGAGTTATTCGAATAAGGAGATCAAAATCAAAGAGAGGAGTTAAAGGGTGAGAAGAAGAGGCTTTCTTCTTTATGCTAGCATTGAGAGCAGCCTCAAGAGTAACTTCTTCTTAACTTTTATGATTTCATGTGTGAGGTATGCAAATAGGAATGAGGGTAGAAGAGGCCACCGCAATGGGTTCATTATATAGAATAGAGATAGAATCCCCTAATGCTTTGAGCAATCGAGATTTAGTGTATTTTGGAATGGCTTTAGGAGTAGATTTAGTAATAGGAGAGAAATAAAAAGCATACTCAATAGGAAATATTTGAAGTGGAGCAATGTCTTCGGCGGAGTCTGATGAATAAGACTGGTTGCAAGAAGCACATTGGGTAAAGGAATCTAGCATTAATTTGAACTCATTATAGAACTAAAAATTAGACACTTTAATCAGAATAAAAGGGGAAATTTATGGAATTTGAACTATATCAGGATGAAGGATAAGTTCAAGGATGGGTGAAGTGATAGAGGTGAGGATGTATGTAATACCCCGTATGTTTCTAAGCTAGGAGACGAACCATTTTTCCTACGTATGAAACCTCCTATCCTGTGAGTAGCATTTTAGTGCATGACTTACAATGAGTATACTAGTGATAATATAGCTTATGATACATTAAGAATGTTCATATGAGTCACTTAAGGTAATACAAGCTAAGAGTTTTGAATCCATAAAGTTTTAGTGTTCGATTTTGCAAGGGTCATTTTTGAACAAGTATAACTCGATGTTAATGAGGTATTTATGCATATTTTTACCCAAAAAATTGTATATAATTGAATTATCTTTCCAACGATACCAATTTTGCCTTAATCCAATACCCGAGCGAAAAGTTATGCCCATTTTCGTGAGAAACAGTAAGCATAGGCGATTGGTTAGGCGCCGCCCAACCCAAGCATAGGCGATTGGTTAGGCGCCGCCTAACCTAGCTTAGGAAATCACTTGGGTGCCACCTAAGTCAATTCCAGGTGCCAAAAACACTCCGTTTTGAGTTATTTTGAGGGTAATTAAGTCTTTTAACACTCTTTACACGTCCCTAAACTTAACCCTACAAAATATATAGCTTCTAAACAAATTACAACCCTATTAACATCTCCAAGCTCATCATCCAAGAGCACCATAGGAGAAAAATAACTAGGGTTGCACAATCAAGATTGAAGATCCGATTCCAAGGAAATTCCTCCGTCAATCATCAAGAATCTTCCTTCTAAGGTATGTGTAGTGTTCATCCATGATTCCTTTCGTCCGTGGAGTTCAAGAATCAATCTTTAAAATACAAAAGCTTGGTTGATTGTGGTGATATGATCATACCCATATTGATAATTGTTTGTTTCACTATATGATTGTATGCATGAGTTGATTTATGGATCCCTTTCATCCATAAAGCTCAAAAACCCTCTTTTTCATTACAAAGTATGATTTCTATATTATTGGGTGTTGGTGATCATGTTGTTGATATTGGGTGATTCCCAAGATGGAATCTTTATATGTTCTTATGAATTCATGATATCATATGAGTTAGAAACATGTATATTTGGTTGTTCATGATGTATAATTTGATGAAATCCACCTATGCCTTAAAGAATGCATGCAAGGTATTCGATAAAATGCCTAGTATGTTAGAACTTCATATTTACATGATTTGATGATATCTAAATAAAAAGTTCATGTTAGTCATACACTCCAATATGAATTTTCATGCAAATTATGTGTTGTTATTGTTGTGGTATAAAGCATGTATGATAATGGAGATATAAATTATGTACACAAAATATATCCATGCTTTCCCTACCATGTTTGAGGTATTGAATAAATACATGAAGTATGATATTCCCAAACCATTACAATATGAACTAAATGTTACATGTTGTCGTTCCCTTATGCTTGAATGGTTTCCATGCGATTTCTATGAATAGTATATGTTGTTGGAATGCCCATGATATTAGAATATGAGATTTATGACTTGATTATAAGCATTCCTATTCATGATAGATATTATGATGACCATGTACTTCATGAAATCCCCCACTCATGTATTATGGATTTTTTATTGATGGTCGTGTACTCAAGAAATTCAAGTTGTGTCAGTTTTCTTCCATCAAGTCCTGGGGGTACTTGTACCCAAAAAATATAGCTGTGTGCGTAGAGCCATGTCATGTTTTCATGATACTCTCAGTCAAGCCATGATCTATAGAATTCAGTCAGTAATGTGACTCAGGAAAACTCAGAAATCTCAGTAATCTCAGTAGTCCAGTAATCTCAGTAATCTCAGTGCTCAGTAACCTCAGCAACCACAGTATTCATAGTCAATCTCAGTAACTTCAGTACTCTCAACCAGTCCTTAGAACTCAGTACATTCCATCAGTCATTGGAATCCAGGAAACTTAGTTTAGCTCTACTAAACAGTACCACTAGTATCAGTCCAATTAATTAGTATCAGTTCAGCTAATTAGTTCAGTTCAGTTATTCAGTTCAGCTTAGCTATTCAATTCAGTGTCCTTCAGATGAGATTAGAAGTTAGCACCGAGTGAACCCAAGGATGGGAACTCACCCGCCAGTTTAGGGTGTGATTCTTAGTAGCAATCCTTATGTTCCAAAACTATATAGCCAGCGTACGTTGAGACATCTTAACCCATCAGATTAGGGTTGATGAGGTGGCTTAACCTGTCAGTTTAGGGTTTCCACTATTCTCATTGAGTACCTGCCAGTATAGGGTTCTCATAACTGTCCTTACTAGTGGCGCGGTATTGACACCCCTCCAGTCGGGGCAGAGATTAGACCCCAGCTTAGCTATTATAGCGTATTTAGGGCAAGTCAATTAGATAACTACTTCCACAGTTTCAGTTATAGATTTCAGGACTGCCAGCTTTAGCTACCCAGTCTCATTAAAGAACTCAGATAGTTATTCAAATTTCAATATATCAAGATTGTCAGATACAGTCAACTCAGAAATAGAATTGAACTCAGATAGTTTCCTTCAGAATTTATGGACTGTCAGATATAGTCACTTATGCTATCAATCATAAAAGTTATCAGAACTCATGCTATCAGTACTCGGCTTCAGGATTGTTAGATACGGTCAATCAGACCAGTTCTTCATAATTCAAACTGTCAGAAACAATCATTTCTTTATTAGTAATATAGTATCAGTCTTCTAATATTCAATAATACAGTATCAGATCCATCAATTATTAGTGATTTACATATCAACATCAGTAAACTTAGTCTTTCAGAATCTCATTATCAGTACACTCATGTTGTCAGTATTTAGACTCAGTAGTTCGTATCCCCACAAGTTCAGTTACAATTATGTATGCATGTATGTACTCTCACGTTCATATCAGTCAGTATTTTTCATGCATATAACCCTTTGTATTTAGGCTACCTCACTCGTATACTCAGTACATTCAGACGTACTGACGTATTTGCGCTATGGTGCTTTCTCTTATGTTACACCATAGGTTCAGAGGCATGAGCTCTAAATCAGCAGTAGATTCCAGGATCAGCAGCCAGAGTTAGACGTGAGTCCTCATCCTTCAAAGACATAATGATTTTATTTCTATTTCAGTTTTTACTTTATTTCTGTGGTTAGAGTTAGTTGGGGACATGTCCCATCAACTCCTTATTCAGTTCAGTTAAAGGCTTTCAGACTAGATGTCAGATTAGATGTTAAGACTTCAGTATTTATGTTTCTTTTTGGTATTGTTATACCAATTTATTTTCAGATATATATGAGTATTGAACCTTATGGCCTTACAGTTCATGTTTCTGCATATTTTATAAAATATTATGCAGTTTACAGGTATAGATATCAGTCATGGGTTAGCTTGTGGTCCCTCGGGGTCATGAGCATCGTGTAGCATTCTAATTCAGTGAATCGGGGTGTTACAAACTTGGTATCAGAGCCTAAGGTTCAACAGTGTCCTAGAAAGTCTGAAAGCTGCATCAAGTAGAGTCTAGTACATGGGTGTGTTGTGCACCACACTTATGTGCAAGAGGCTATGAGATGTTTTAGGAATAGTTTCCCTTCTTTCATGTCTCAAGATCGTGCTATAGCAAGTTTCTTTAAGGAAACCATGTAGATTCATATTATGTACCCCTCATGTTCACTTTACCTTACTTTTAAGGTAATAGAAATAGTGAAGTTCAAAGTCCTAAAGACAGGGCTTTCTCAGACAGTCCCTACAGTCAGTTATGGGATTTGCCACAGACTCAAACAGTATCCTATCAGTTCATTATTATTCCAAGGTCATACAGAAGTTAGCAGTAGTAGAGTTGGGATAGTATTATTCTATTTGATCAGATTATGTATTCATGGGGATTAGATCAGTAGGCTTGAACAGTACAAGCTAAACACTTAAGTTTATTGACTCAAAATTAAGCATGAAGGTGTGAATGTGATATCAGCAGTATATGAGAAAACAAAATCAGATGATGTATTTAGTAAGACAGACAGGTGTTGAACATAATATAGGTATGTGATGGTAGATCAAGTACCTAATCCAGGCCCTCAGATTTTAGTAGTAGAGCCAGTATGTATAGAAAGCAGTAAGAGAAGACAATTCCAAACCCATTCTCATCTCAGTGCAGAGTTTTTTACTTCAGCTATTATGAAATCCACTCAGGTCTTACATATCAACTCTATGGTCATAAACCATGCTCATGTATCTCTTTTTCCATGATCATGTATGAATTCAATTTCCACTATAAGGAGTCCCTTTTACTCCGCAGTACGAGTCATGTTCCATGAGCATAATCTACTTTCACGCACTTTCCACGGGATCATGTTCACCTTCAGTTCCTAATATAAAGGGTTCAGTTATAGCTCCCTCAGTATTTGAATCATGTCCCACGAGTACAGAAAACTCTAGACTTAGGTCATGAAGCTCATGACTCATGTACGCATATCATGCTTTCCAGTATACTTAGCTTTCATGACTTATGCTATGCCCGTACAGATCAGATACATTTAGACTATGTCATGTATATCCTTAATTCAGACCTTATTGGTAAATCCAAACTATTGATATTTTATTCCTCAAGTTTCAGTCATGTGTCAAGTTTAGTTTGTATCTATTCATGTTTCAGGTCCTCCTAATTTACTCCTCTAGTTAGCTCTCCTTATGGAACAGTGTAGTGATGAGCAGTTGTTTAGATAAGAGAAGATTCTTACATGCTTACTTTGCACGAGGGTGTAGTTGTAAAGATAGGCTTGAATATCATGATAAATGTGCAAGTAAGCATCTAGCAAGGGTTGTATTTAGAAGTTGGGAAAGTATAAAGTGTAAGTGTATATTTAGATCCTTGACTTATGTCAGTCCCCAGCATGTAGCCATCAAAAACTCAGTTGCCAACTCAATTATAGTTTCAGTATCCAGCACTCAGTGATCAGTGTTCAGTTCTTGAATTCAGTACTTCTATACTAGCTATAGGCTTAGTTATAATGTCATTTTCAATTCAGTAACTAGATTTGAAACTTAGTTCAGATCCAGACATGCTTGACCATAACATTCAGGTGGTCAGTACTCAGTTATCAGTGTTTCAGTACCACAGTTTATAGAATACCTCAGAGCCATTTCGTACGCTTAGTCTCGCATTCAAAAATAATACAAACTTCATGAATCCATGCTCAGATACCTCATTCTACTCAGTTAGTCCTTATCTCCTTTGCATAAAACTCAAAAAACTCAGCCCAGCTATTCAGACTAAGTACAGTTTAGCTTTGCAGATTCAGTATTCAGCTATCTGTTATTCAGTTAATCAGATAAGTTAGTATATTTATGCATTCGTGTTCAGCTCATTTCATGTATCATGTCTCAGTTTCAGATCCTAGCTATTCAGTCATGACTCAGTTCCTAGGTGTCTTGCGCATCGCCTTAATTTCCCTCAGTAGCTCATCCAAGTCAGTATTCTTTGAGGGACATAGTGTCCCAAGGGGGAGATACATCATACCCCCAAACTTTCATGACATAAACATACTGCTCTATTTTCTTTTGATGAATCCAGTTTGGAGAAGGGTTACTCATAAGATAACCCTTAAGCTCCAACTTCAGTCGTATGCTATGTTTTTAAAATTTAGTTCAGATCATGATATTTAGTATATCTATCACGTCCTAGACTTAGTTATGTTCTCATGTTTTCGATCATGCGTATGGAGTAATTAATCTCAAACTTATCGGTATTATTAGTTCAAGGTAACAGTTTTCCTTAAACTTACTCGTTCTCATGTTCATATTTCAGTGCCAAACTTGGTATTCAATTCCATGCTAAGTTTTCAGTTCAAACTTGATACCTTTACCATTGCATGTTCATGAGTAAGTTTAGTCATGAATTTACGCATCAGATATGTGTGATCAGCTCATTAGTACTTTCAGTCATACATTCACGTATTATGTCAATCATATAATCATGCATCAGATATGCATGGATTCATCCTTTCAGTTGTACATCAGATATGCATTCTCATTATGAGAAAACTTACTTTATTAGAATCCTCAGTCTTATATTCATGAATCAGTTTCCCATGCATCAGATATGCATGTTCAGTATGTTGTACTCAGCTTTCAGTCATGCCAGTCATGAACCCATGTTTCAATAGTGTATGTCTTGTACGTACTTCATCTTATCATCCCTTTCGGTTTAGTTAATTTCCATTCGAGGATGAATGTTCCCAAGGGGGAGATATTGTAATACCCCGTATGTTTCTAAGCTAGGAGACGAACCATTTTTCCTAGGTAAGAAACCTCCTATCCTGTGAGTAGCATTTTAGTGCATGACTTACAATGAGCATCCTAGAGATAAGATAACTTATGATACATTAAGCATGTTCATATGAGTCAGTTAAGGTAATACAAGCCAAGAGTTTTTGAATCCATCAAGTTTTAGTGTTTCATTTTGCAAGGGTCATCTTTGAACGAGTATAACTCAATTTTAATGTGGTATTTCTGCATATTTCAACCCATCAAATTTTATATAATTGAATTAGATTTCCAATGATACCAATTTAGCCTTAATCCAATACCCAAGCAAAAAGTTATACCCATTTTCGTGAGAGACAGTAAGCATAGGTGATTGGTTAGGCGCCGCCCAACCCAAGCATAGGCGATTGGTTAGGCGCCGCCTAACCTAGCTTAGGAAATCACTTGGGCACCACCTAAGTCAATTTTAGGTGCCAAAAACACTCCGTTTTGAGTTATTTTGAGGGTAATTAAGTCTTTTAACACTCCTTACATGTCCCTAAACTTAACCCTACGAAATATATAGCTTCTAAACACATTACAACCCTATTAACATCTCAAAGCTCATCATCCAAGAGCACCATAGGAGAAAAATAACTAGGGTTGCACAATCAAGCTTGAAGATCCGATTCCAAGGAAATTCCTCCGTCAATCATCAAGAATCTTCCTTCTAAGGTATGTGTAGTGTTCATCCACGGATTCCTTTCATCCGTGGAGTTCAAGAACCAATCTTTAAAATCCAAAATCTTGGTTGATTGTGGTGATATGATCATAACCATATTGATACTTGTTTGTTTTGCTATATGATTGTATGCATGAGTTGATTTATGGATCCCTTTCATCCATAAAGCACAAAAACCCTCTTTTTCATTATAAAGCATGATTTCTATATTGTTGGGTGTTGGTGATCATGTTGTTGATATTGGGTGATTCCCAAGATGGAATCTTTATATGTTTTTATGAATTCATGATATCATATGAGTTGGAAACATGTATATTTGGTTGTTCATGATGTATAATTTGATGAAATCCACCTATACCTTAAATAATGCATGCAAGGTGTTCGATAAAATGCCTAGTATGTTAGAACTTCATATTTACATGATTTCATTATATCTAAATAACAAGTTCATATTAGTCATACACTCCAATATGAATTTTCATGCAAATTATGTGTTGTTATTGTTGTGGTATAAGCATGTATGATAATGCAGATATAAATTATGTACACAAAATATATCCATGCTTTCCCTACCATGTTTGAGATGTTGAATAAATACATGAAGTATGATATTCCCAAATCATTACAATATGAACTAAATGTTACATGTTGCTGTTCCCTTATGCTTGAATGGTTTCCATGCGATTGCTTTGAATAGTATATGTTGTTGGAATGCCCATGATATTAGAATATGAGATTTATGACTTTATTATAAGAATTCCTATTCATGATAGATATTATGATGACCATGTACTTCATGAAATCCCCCACTCATGTATTATGGATTTTTTTATTGATGGTCGTGTACTCAAGAAATTCAATTTGTGTCAGTTTTCTTCCCTCAAGTCTTGGGGGTACTTGCACCCAAAAGATATAGTTGTGTGCCTAGAGTCATATCATGTTTTCACGATACTCTCAGTCAATCCATGATTTATAGAATTCAGTCAGTCATCTGACTCAGGAAAACTCAAAAATCTCAGTAATCTCAGTAGTCTAGTAATCTCAGTAATCTCAGTGCTCAGTAACCTCAGCAACCTTAGTATTCACAGTCAATCTCAGTAAATTCAGTACTCTCAACCAGTCCTCAGAACTCAGTACATTCCATCAGTCATTGGAATCCAGGAAACTTAGTTTAGCTCTACTAAACAGTATCGCTAGTATCAGTCCAGTTAATCAGTATCAGTTTAGCTAATCAGTTCAGTTCAGTTATTCAGTTCATCTTAGTTTTTCAGTTCAGTGTCCTTCTGATGGGAGTAGAAGTTAGCACCGAGTGAACCCAGGGATGGGAACTCACCCGCCAGTTTAGGGTGTAATTCTTAGTAGCAATCCTTGCGTTCCAGAACTATGTAGCCAGCGTAGGTTGAGACATTTTAACCCGTTAGATTAGGGTTGATGAAGTGGCTTAACCCGTTATTTTAGGGTTCCCACCGTTCTCATTGAGTACCTGCCAGTACAAGGTTCTCATAGCTGTCCTTACCAGTGGCGCGGTATTGATATCCCTCCAGTCGGGACAGAGATTGGACCCCAGCTTAGCTATTATAGTGTATTTAGGGCATGTCGATTAGATAACTATTTCCCATAGTTTCAGTTACAGATTTTAGGACTGTCAGCTATAGCTACCCAGTCTCAGTAAAGAACTCAGATAGTTCTTTAGATTTCAGTATATCAAGATTGTCAGATACAGTCAACTCAGAAATAAAATTGAACTCAGATAGTTTCCTTCAGAATTTATGGACTGTTAGATATAGTCACTTATGCTATCAATCGCAAAAGCTATCAGAACTCATGCTATCAGTACTCAACTTCAGGACTGTCAGATACAATCAATCAGACCAGTTCTTCATAATTCAAACTGTCAGAAACAATCATTCCTTTATCAGTAATATAGTATCAGTCTCCCAGTATTCAGTAATACAGTTTCAAATCCATCACTTATTAGTGATCTACATATCAATATCAGTAAACTCAATCTTTCAGAATCTCATTATCAGTACACTCATGTTTTCAGTATTCAGACTTAGTAGTCCGTATCCCCACGAGTTCAGTTATAGTTACTTATACATGTATGTACTCTCACGTTCATATCAGTTAGTATTTTTCATGCATATAACCCTTTGCATTTAGCCTACCTCACTCGTATACTCAGTACATTTAGACGTACTGACATATTTGCGCTATGGTGTTTTCTTTTATGTTACACCATAGGTTCAGAGGTATGAGCTCCAAATCAGCAGTAGATTCTAGGATCAGCAGTCAGAGTTAGACGTGAGTCCTCATCCTTCGAGGACATGATGATTTCATTTCTATTTTAGTTTTCACTTTATTTCCGTAGTTGGAGTTAGTTGGGGACATGTCCCATCAACTCCTTATTCAGTTCAGTTAGAGGTTTTCAGACTAGATGTCAGATTAGATGTTCAAACTTCAGTATTTATGTTTTTTTTTTGGTATTGTTATACCAATTTTTTTTAGATATGTATCAGTATTGAACCTTATGGCCTTACAGTTCATGTTTCCGCATATTTTATGAGATATTATGCAGTTTACAGGTATAGATATAAGTCATGGGTTAGCTTGTGATCCCTCGGGGTCATGAGCACCGTGTAGCATTCCGGTTCAGTGAATTGGGGTGTTATAATGTAGTAAAGTTATATGGGGTAGGAGAGGAAGGATTTTGATATGCCATAGAAGGATACAAAGAACTTTCAGAGATGGAACAGGTAGGGTCAATTGTAAGAAAGGGAGAGAGGAAGGATGATGAAGAATAAATAAATGGGAACTTTATTGAGGAAGGAGTGAATTGAATTTTAAATGGGAAAAAGAAGATAAAGTGTTTAGGATTAATTGGGTGTGTCAAGTATAATTGAGTGAGAAAAGAAGATGTGACTCCTGACAGAAGACGACAGCAACTTTTTCCATGGAAGAGAGATTTTTAGGATTTTAGTGGTTACAAGTCCCCTTTTTTAAATAGAAGAAACGCAAGTTCCTAGACGTTCCATAATACTTACTCAATAAGTGTCTTAAGTAAATCATACCTTGTCTTTTCCATAAGCTTCAGTGCCCTAGCTTTCTCAGATTTTGCATAACTATAAGAATACAACAACAACAACAGACCCAGTGTATTCCCACATAGTAAGGTATAGGGAGGGTAAGATGTATGAAGTCCATACCTCTACCTCTAAAGAAGTAGAAAGGCTGTTTCCGATAAACCCCCGGCTCGAGACACGAAATACTAAACAAATTCATAGTAAAGCATGGAACATGATGGCATAACATAAATACGACACCCACAAGTAATAGAAAATAGAGAAAAGTAAACAGATTCATAATAAAGCATGAAACAAGGTATCATAACAAGAATAATACCTCCACCAAGTAATTCCCTACACTAGCGACCCAAACTGACCCTAGTCTTCGGCCCTAATTTGCGTTCTCCAGATCTTTCTATCTAGGGTCATGTTCTCAGTGAGCTGTAACTATAAGAATGGCTTAATTAAATCGTCACTATACTGGAATTGGTACACACAACTAACTCTGAAAAATTGAAATGAGTAGCTAAGATTTTGATATGTAAGAAGATTCTTTTCTAGACAATCATTGAGGGTAGATTATGCAATCTTAATCATCCCTAAATTTAAATTATTCTCTTCAAAATATTATATACTTAATGCTTTGGTAAAAATATATGCAATTTGATCTTTAGTAGAACAAAATATTACAGTAATAAGACCTTTTTCTACATTATTCCTAAGGAAATGGTGTCTTATATCAATATGTTTAGTTCTTTTATGTTGCAAAGGATTTTTTACAATGTTAATGGAACTTATATAGGAACACATCACATCCATACCAAAATCCATGAGTTGTTTCTTGATCCATAATAATTGAGCATAACATGATCCAGAAATAACATACTCAGCCTTAGCAGTGGATAGAGCTACTGAGTTTTATTTCTCAGTGGACCAGGAGATCAAACATGATCCAGGGAAATGTAACATACTTGTGGTGCTTTTTCTGTTCACTAAATAACTTGTATAGTCAACATTAGCATACCCTATAAGATTCAATTACTTCTTTTTGGATACCATAGACCTAAGTCAGTTGTTCCCTTGAGATATCTTAAGATTCTCTTTACTGACTTAAAGTGAGATTCCTTTGGATCTGATTGAAATCTAGCACATAAACCCACACTAAAAATAATGTTTGGTCTACTAGCTTTGAGATACAAAAGTGACCCAATCATACCTCTATATAGCTTTAGTTCCACAGATGGACCTGCTTCATTCATATCTAATTTTATGACAGTGGTATCTTCTTTGCTTCCTCCATGGAGAATCTTTTTAGAAGTTCTTTTCCATATTTTTGTTGATGAATCATTGTTCCAGCATTGTTTGTTTGATTTGTAATTCCAATAAAAATTGAGTTCCCCATCATTGATTAACCAACCTATATCTATTGTGATTGATGCAAGTGGATCAGATTTTCAGTTCTATTCAAGCGGTGTTTTTACTGGAGAATGTGGAACTGAATTAGATTACATTGTCACGGCAGTTGGATATGGTGAAACTAGTGATGGAATAAACTATGGGATGGTGAAGAACTCATGGGGAACTAGTTGGTGTGAGAATGGTTACATTAGAAAGCAAAGAAATGTTAAACCTAAAGAAGGACTTTGCGGAATTGTTATGCAAGTTCTTATCCTACTGTTTAAGTTGATAGAAATTTTGTGCAAGTTTTCTTGATTCCTCTTGAAGGACTATTATTGGTCACAATATGCATAGTTTATCTGGTTTTATCACGTCCCAAAATAATCCCTAGACGTGACTGGCATCCCTAACACCTTCTATCGGGAGAACCAATCTTTCTTACACTTTATCAATTAATAAGCACCACGTTAAGATGTGCAATTCAAACGCATCAATAAATAACAAAAATATTATTCAACAAAAATTCATAATTAAGCAATAAATCCAACAATTATTCAAAAACTAATTCTTTATCCTAAATCTCACACTAAGATCATGGAGCATCTATAATAGAGTTACATGAGCTCAACCTTTGGGTATGCAAACCCAATGAAAAGACACATAAACTAGATAGCTAAAGCTGAAACAAAAGCCTCTACGAACAATGGAAAGGCGCACCTTGATAATAGAACCCTTATGAAGAAACTGTCACCCACTAGTTCCACCTTGCGCAATAAAATCTGCAGACATATAAGTAAGGAATGAGCTATATATAAAATATAAAAAAGTAAGATCATCGGCTTACTACTTTAAGTACTCCTGGGACAAGTATCAGAAAATATAACAACACTAAATATATAAAGTTATTAAACATAGGAATAATATCATAATAAGGTGACCAAATAGGCCCAACAATCATTCATCAAGAACCATATACCTCAATAAAATTCATACAGAGTACATAAGTAATTAGCCAACACCAGGAGTTTCGGGCAACATACACAATACACTAAATATATCAGAAGTATATATAATACTCAGGGGTGCATACACAATGTCCCATATCAAATCAACAAGCATACACAATGCTTAAGGGAAACAGACATAATGTCCCATATCAAATCAACAAGCATACACAATGCTCAAGGGAAGCATACACAATACCCTAAAGGAATTAAGAAGCATACAGAATGCCCTAATCTCATATTACATAATCATATCACATCACAAAATAATTTATAATGGGAATATTAGTAATCTTAAAGATACAATATATGTGGTTGTCCTTGAAGACAGTTGATTCTGCCATGAACATGCTCATCCCAATATATGGACCGGACAGATAAAAACATATTTTAAAAATAAATTTGAAAAGAAAGCACCCAAATCGTAAAGTCTCACTTACCTCGCTAACAACATGTTCCCCAACCTCACTATGTGTAGAACACCAATCAACTAGTCTCCAATAGCTTCAATCTACGCAAAAATATTAAATAACATTATCAAATTTGTTATTCGGGGTCAAGTCTTAACTTCTCTAACTTTAAAGTTTAGAGTTAAATCTTAATATCTCACACCTTAACTCATGAATTAAAATATTTTAATCTCACTGTTCAAACTTAAGGAGGAATCACCTAAGCAATATATTAACACTAAAATTGTTGAACTGTGCCTAAACAAACTTAGGCAAAATTCAATTGCATTAACCATATACCATAAACATATTTTCCCTAAATGGCCACATTGCCACGGATTTCAATTTTCTAATATGCCCCATACCATCATTACAAAAGGATTATCTCATTATTACTTCTTCTCATATCTAATCATTCACAGATTTAGAGAAATTCACATCATAAAACTATAAGCAACAAAATTATATAAAATTTATTTGCCTACAACTATAGCTTATGCCCGAGACACCATAGCCAACCTTCTAAAAACTCTTTTAGCAAATAGACTAATAACCAAATTAAGATAAGCTACAAAGACAAAGTGATCTTCATACCTGAGCAAAGAACCTTTCTTGTTCTTCTTTTGTTTTTTGTTTTGACTCAACACATACCACCCAAATTCCCTTAACTTTTGTTTCTTTCTTTTGTAAATAATGGGACTAAAAACCCTAAATTTTTATTTTTTTATTGTAACTGAACAAGGGGAGTGGGTGTGACCCACTCTCTTTAAATTCTCTTAATTAATAATTATAACATATGATCAATTACTTATTTATCCCTCATTAATAGTTTGGGCTATTACATTCTCCCTTACTTAAAATAATATTCGTCCTCGAACATAACAATCATATAAGAAACATCAAATAAGTGAGGAAATATAAATCACACGGACAAGTGAAAATAAGATGATCTATGAATAACATAGGTAGCTCGAGAAAATAATCTGAAACCACACCAACAAATTCTCGAACAATAAGAAAAGTTTCAATAGTAATACCTCCAGATCGTGCATCATGAGCAGTAGCAATAACATCCAAACACCCATGATTAACTATTTAGCGTGCCTTTCATAAAATATTATTTTATATTGAGTCACAGGGGTCACACCCCTCCACATTAAAGGTAGTTTTTCTGGAAAATAAAAATATATAAGTTTAGCTTAACATTCAATTAAAGAATAACATGAGTCAACCAGTCCATATACATAATTACATCAAAGACAAATATAAGCAATAAAAGTAGTGTGGTTTAGTAAGAAAAAGAGTAGTACAGCTTGGTAAGAAGGGGAATCTCAGTCTATGGTGGGTGGGTCCTTATGTGATTCTACAGAAAGTTGGTAATGTTGCTTATAGGTTGGAGTTGCATTCTAGCTTGAGCTTGGTTCATTTGGTCTTTCATGTTTTTATGTTGAGGAAGTGCATTGGTGATCCTTCTTTAGCTATTCCTTTAGAGAGATTGGGTCTAACGGACTCCTTGTCTTATGAAGAAGTCTCAATTGAGATCTTCGATAGGCAGGTTCATCGGTTAAGAACTAAGGATGTGGCTTCGGTAAAGGTTATTTGGAGGAACCATAAGGTGGAAGAAGCAACTTGGGAAGCATAAGAGGACATGAATTCTAAGTATCTGCATCTATTTTCTGCTCTTGGGATTTGTATGGAAGGTATGCATCTTCAACACATCTTTCTTTCCAGATTTTGTTAAAGGAAAGATTCATATCTTTGACTCCTTATTTTTTAACCTTGTTAAAGATTGGGAATATATTTGATAACCCAAATAACTCTAGTGTAAGGTTACCCCTACCTTATCCGTCATTCTAGGATGAATGTTCCTAGTGGGAGAGACTAAAACACCCTGGTTTTTGGACCTTATAAAATTTCCTAGAATTTTGATCTCTGGATCTAATATGACTCATGGGTATAAGCCGTATGTTCGGGTATGGATGGTATGATCCGGTTGTATACTGACCAGTGTTGGTTGGTGGGGTGGATTTTAGTTACTAGAATAGATACGACTTAGGGGTATGAGTTATATTGGTGGTTACGAGTCATTTGGTTCCTTAACTTAATCTTAGACTTGGTTACTTAGGTTGGATCAGAGTACGAGTGGCTCACCATGAGCCGTAAGCTAGGGTACAAATCGTACCAGGTACTTATATTGTAAACAGTGTTCAATTTCCTAGGTATTTTATTCTGCCATGTATACGGGCCATGGATATTAATCGTATGTTATGTTTATGAATTGGTTGGATGAATCGGGTACTAGATAGTATTTGGTCCAAGGGTGGAGGTTCAAGATACAAGTGGTGGATACCAATTGTATTGAGTGGGTACGAATCGTGAGGGCAAATCGTATCCCTGCGATGACATTTTGTGCAACTTAAGTGGGGGTATTCTAGACATTTCCCTACTTATCCTAATAAGGCCTCATGACTTTTAACCTACTTGGAAGGTTATTTACCCTATTATTCTATTCATTGACACTTAGAAACTCTTTCTAAACACTTCATAATTCTCTTAAGAGCTTTTGGGCAAGAGAAGCTTGGGTTTCATCTAAGGGATCAATTTGGGGTTTGTCTTAGTGATTTCTTTCCATCATCATCTTGGTTTAAGTAAAGTTTCTCTTTCCTCATTGTTAATGTAATTAAAGGCATGGTTTATATGAATGTTTTTATGGTTTTACTATTGCATGACTTTGGCTTTCAAATATGATTTGGGGGTTTTGATATTAATTGCTTGGTTATAGTTTCCCATGGTTTTAATTATGCATTAATAGTGGTTTTGGATAATTGGATTGAATGGGAATGGTTTATTAGTAATTGGAATTGGTTTTGGTTTTATTATGCCCCCAATATGTTTGATAAAATTCTTATAAAGATATGTTCATTGCATTGACTTCTTTTAATGGAACTCTTGCATGTTTTAAAACTTGGTAAATGAATTATGCATGGTTTAAATAGTTTGGAAAGGCTAAAGGCTAATTGGTTGTGCTTGTGAAGAACAAGGAAGTCTCTCAAGTGGTTTAATATGGTAAATGAAAGGGCACTTGAAAGTCCCCTTAAACCTATAAATAGTTGGCTATGCATGATACTTGCAAGTAAGGGTTGGTATGATAATACCAATATTAATGGCCTTGGTTAATAAATGGATAATGGTTTGGTTATTTGGAAATTGGTTTAATTGGTCAATAATGGCGGGATGTGTAGCAAATCCATAGAAGATGGAGATCCCGGGGGGACTAAAATTGGAAACTCATATTTTCTATATAAGGTTGGTCTTGGTGATCATGTGCATGATGTCACACTTTATTTTGGGGATGTACTAGTCATCCCATAGGATACTTCCCTGGTCATGCGGCTACACATACTAGGGCCCTCTCAATGAGGAGAGCTAAACCCATATTAGCACGTAAGTAGTTTAGGACGGCTAAGCTACACAACCCAGGTAAAGGTTTTAAAGGCATGCTAAATCCAATCCCTTTTCCTAGTATAGTTATATATATATGGATGGATATATGCATATAGATGGTTTTACTTGGTTTTATAAATGGCATTATTTTATCCTTATCCTGAGATCATGCTAGCGGTCACTCGCTAACCCCATCTACTAGTGGTTGTATACCCATGCTATGTAGGAACCGGTCATTTTACTCTTCCTACATAGTGATTGATTTGGGATAAGCATTTGGACTAAACTGGTGAGCTTCTATCCTTTCGAAAGGAATCATTTCATATTATGGATATTTCTAGACATTTTGGTTTTATTTTGGATATTGGTTTTGTCTATGGTTGTGGGCATATCCTTATCAGATTTTATTACTCTTTTGGATAGAGGCTTTATGGTACTTCTATAAGTTGGAATAGGCAGGATCAGTATAGGTGTCAGCCTTGGCATTGGAATAGGTTGGGAGGTTGGCATCATTGGACATAATTTCTCACTATTCCATCATATTACATTTTGAGATTAATTATATTATGTTTTGGAACGTCTTTGGTTATGGCCTGGTTTATGGCCTTATTTGGTATAGTTTGGTATAGTCGAATCATTGGTATAGGATGGGTGGACTCAGTTAGGTTGGTCACGATTGTGATTTATTCCTAGAGTCCCTATGGGAACTATTACATTATTTTGTTACACGCTTGGAATTCAACCAACATAAGCTAGGCAACTGGAGGGTTAGGTAACGAGGGTGGTCTCTGGTCCTGGTTGGACTTGGGATGCGTATTACGATAAGTCCTTAGGGCAGGTCATGTCAAGTTGGTATCAGAGCCTAGGTTCATGATCAACTGGGAGTCTACAAAGTTGTGTCAAGTAGAGTCTCTTTTAGGGGTGTGTAGTGCGCCATACTCATAAAGGAGAGGCTACAAGGCATTTAGGAATGTTTTACTTTCTTGGTATTCTATCTTCAATCTTGAATTCTCATTCCTAGAATTTTCTTTAATCATTGTTTGTTCATATTTCAGATCATGTCTCATAGATCTGGAACACAAAAAAATTCTTCTATCCTATTTGGGGGTAATACTGAAGGGATGCATCCTACTTTTAGGGTACATCTTCGATCTCATGGTTCTTTTCCTGATAATTTTGGTGTTTCACCGATTTTTGCTAGTCCTTCTCAAGGCAAGGTAACTAATACAAAATTCTATTTGTCTATTCATGTTAATGCTAAGTTAGCTTTTGCTCAGGCTGAGCGGGATATATCTGGTGATGATAGGCGAAATTACGCGCCTATATCAATATATTTTGCCCATATTTTAGCCTAGTTTCGAGAACTAATTATCTATTTCGTACACTTTTAGTCCTTTTTCCTGTAAATGAGCTAACAAATGTGATTAGGAAAGTTTCAGGTATAAATGATGCAAAATACAGCAATTTATGGCTTACTTGACGCAAAAGAAAGCTCACAAACGAGATGGAAAGGAGCTGGACGCATAAAGGACTAAATCTGCTGCATGGAAAATCTGTCCCGGGCTAAAACAGCATTTCTGAAGACTTTGGGACTTACAGACACAAAGCTGGATTTTTGCCATAATACATTAACCTAGTGCAATTAGGTTATGTGTTTCATCATTCTATTTGGATTATAATTTTGTAACCTTACCCTAGTACAATTGGGTCAAGGATTTCATTAGTATATTAGGATTTGGTTATTTATTTTATTAGTTTAGTAGGAGTAGGATAGGAGTATTATAAATACCCTATCATGTTAGAGATTTTCAAGGGGGGGGAGACATTCTGACAATTCATTCATCTCCTTACAATTAAGACATCTTCCTACAACCCATTCTCAATTCTTCATTCTTCTACTCTTAAATTCCACAACAAGAGAATCGTTACTTGCTACGGAATCACTAAAACCACACGCCAAACACCTACTATTCACGCCATCCACCATGCAAAACGTGATATCCTTCGCATTCATGGGTAACTAAATCTCTTAGTTGGGGTTATGGAAGCCGAATGAGTTACTATCTATAAGCTATGAGTTTGTGAGTTCAAGACAAGTATATTGCTTATATCATTATTCTCTTCATCTTAAATCTACATTCTTTGCGGTTCAAACACAAGAACACGCCATTCTAACATCTAACCTGTTCGAGAGAAAGGTTATTTGTCTAGAAAAGAAGACGCATAGACCAACGCCAGTCTAACATCTGACTTGTTCGAGAGAAAAGTTATTTGTCTGGAAAAGAGATAATGTCAAGGTAGTAGGACACCCTTTCCTATTAAAAAGCTAGTGCCGTACCTGGACTAACTTCTTGGAGAATTCGTACCGTTAGTCACGCTTTAAGCTCGAGAGAGTTAAAGTGAAATAGTCCTTGTTTAGGTCGAGAGACGCTTGGATTTACCATCGACTACAATTCTCTATAAGCAATTACATGTCAAGACTCTACACACTCATAGCCAATAGAGACGTATACCTCAGAAGGTGGACATAACCCCAACGCCTCAATTCTCATTGTTTACAACACACGTGACAATCTCTCTTTATTTTGCTATTTTCAGTTCTTACATTCTTGTTTTGGTTACATACTACAATCCCCCCTTTTCTACGAGACTTGCACTAAAAGTCTAGTAATTTCTCTTGCTTGTTGGCCAAGCTATTCTCTGTGGGATCGATACCCAACCCAGGTTGGGTTCTATATTTGCTAACGACCGCTTTACACTCCCACGAGAGCTGTAGATTGAGCGTTATCATCTGGTGTTTTGTCTGCTGAGGCCACAAGGGTTGGCTAATATATAAAGATAGGTCCTCCTACTTTTTTTAGAGTAGAGGTGGAGGAGGATTCAAAGGGCTTTTTAGATAAGATGGAAAAGATACTTCGGGTGATGCAGGCTACTAATAAGAAGGGGGTGAACTTTGCAGCTTATCAACTCAAAGATATTACATATCAGTGGTATGAAGAGTGGGACAGGGATAGAGGTAATGTGAAGGAGAAAGGGTTGTAGGAGGCCTTTTCTAACACCTTCTTGGATCATTTCTTTCCCCAAGAGTTGAGAAAAGCAAAGATGGAAGAGTTTATGAACCTCAAGCAGGGAAGGATGTCTATAAAGGAATACGCCTTAAAGTTTCTCCAGTTGTCAAGGCATGCTCCTAATCTAGTGGCTGACATGCGGGCTAAAATGAGAAAGTTTTCTTCTGGGTTGAATTGAGATCTAATTTTAGAAAGCAAGACTGCCTTGCTGATTAAAGATATGGACATCTCTAGGTTAACTGTTCATATGCAGCAAGGGAAGGATGAAAAGAGAAAGTAGGCAGAGTTTGGGGATAGGTAGGGTAAGAGAAATAGGTTTTCTGATCAGGGAGGTGCTCAGTCTCAGGGTGGTAGCGATGGTGGAAAATAGTAGAAGAAGAAAAAGAAGAAGAAGAAGAAGAAGTAGGGGAGTTCTGGTTCCTACTCTTCTTCTAGTGCTCTTTATCAGTCAAGCGATAGGTGTCATCATAGTGGTGACAATTCTCGAGCACAGGGCATCCAATCTCAGAAAAGCAAAGGTCAGTCTGTTTCTATATATCCTCCTTGTTGGTTCTGTAGCCGTCCTCATTGAGGTAATACAATGAAGGAAAGGACAAATGCTTCAAGTGTGGCCAAGTAGGCCATCGGCTCAGGGATTATCCAGTTAATAAAGTTGCTACGGGGGTGAATAAGGTTCATGTGTCTTCATCTTCTATTCCTGCACCTGATGATGTGTCATCTTCTTTTGTTACTTCTCCTAGTTCTAGTGTTGGTCGAAACAGGTAGTATGATTTGGCATCCCAATAGAAATCTAAGGCATCACCTGATGTCGTTACTGGTACATTACAACTTTTCTCTTATAACGTATATTGTTTTCTTGATTTGGGGTCTACTCTTTCCTATGTGACCTGTTATGTGGCTGTATCTTTTGGTTTGATCCAGAAGTTATTTTGGATTTTTTTTTGTTTCTACCAGTAGGTGACTCGGTTAATGCTAAGAGAGTCTATAGGGGGTGTGGTATCTGTTAATGGCAAGCAGACCTTGGCGAATCTGTTTGAGTTAGATATGGTGGATTTTGATATTATTCTAGGGATGGACTGGGTACACTCTTATTACGCATCTTTGGATTGTCGAACCTGTAGGGTTATCTTTAAGTTCCCTGGTGAACCGATTATAGAATGGGGGGATATTTCTTTAGATCCTAGGGGGAGTTTTATTTTTTATCTTAGAGATCGGAGGTTAATCTCCAAAGGTTGTCTTTATTACTTGGTTTGGGTTAAAGATTCTAACTCAGAAGGGCCTTATTTTCAATCAGTTCCTGTGGTTAATGAGTTTCCAGAAGTCTTTCCAGTTGATCTTCTTGGTGTTCCTCCGATTAGGGAAACAGAATTTGGTATTGATTTGCTTCCGGACACTCATCCAATTTCTATTCCTCCATATAGAATGGCTCTGGCTGAGTTAAGAAAACTCAAGGAGCAACTTAAGGATCTTTTATATAAGGGGTTTATTCATCCCAATGTATCTCCTTGGGGTGTACCAGTGTTGTTTATGTGCAAGAAGGATGGTTCCCTTTAGATGTGCATTAACTATAGGCAGCTGAACAAGTATCTTCTTCCAAGGATAGATAATGATAAATGATCTATTTGACCAGTTGCAAGGTGCCAAGTTTTTTTCAAAGATAGATCTTCGACCTGGGTACCATCAGCTTAGGATTAGGGAGGTGGATATCCCTAAGATGGCTTTTTGTACTCGGTATGGGCACTTTGAGTTTTTGGTGATGTCATTTAGGTTGACTAATGCTCCAACAGCATTTATGGATCTGATGAACAGGGTATTTAGGACATATTTGAATCTATTCATCATTGTGTTATTGATAAAATTCTGGTTTATCTGAAGAATGAGGTGGATCATTCTAATTACCTCTGTGTGGTATTGCAGACCTTAAATGAACAATATTTGTATGCCAAGTTTTATAAGTCTGAGTTTTGGTTGAACGATATGACTTTCTTGGGTCATATTATTTCTAGTGAAATGATCATGGTGGATCTGTAGAAGGTTGTTGTGGTGAAGAGGTGGCCTAGACCTATGACTCCATCCGATATTTGAAACTTCTTGGGCTTAGCTGGGTATTACAGGCGGTTTGTTGAAAGATTGTAATCAATAGATGCTCCTTTGACTAAGTTAACTCAGAAGAAGGTTAAGTTTTTTTGGTCAGATGCTTGTGGAGGGAGTTTCGGGAAGTTAAAGAATAAGTTAACTTCGGCTCTAATTTTGACCTTGTCAGAAAGTAATGATGGGTTTGTGGTTTATTGTGATGCATCGCAGGTAGGCTTGGTTGTGTGTTGATGGAGCATGGGAAGGTAATTTTCTATGCTTCCAGGCAGTTGAAGGTACATGAGAGGAATTATCCTACTCGTGATTTGGAGTTGTTGGCGGTTGTGTTTGCTTTGAAAATATGGCGGCATTATTTGTATAGTGTACACATGGATATCTTTTCTGATCATAAGAGTCTACAGTATGTGTTCACCCAAAAAGAGCTTAATCTCAGGCAGAGGAGATGGCTTGAGTTTCTCAAGGATTATGATAAGAGTCTACACTATCACCCAGGTAAGGCTAATGAGGTTGCTGATGCTCTTAGCAGGTTATCCATAGGGAGTTTGGCTCATGTAGAGGAAGAAAAGAGGGAATTGGTAAAGGATATTCACTGCTTGGCTAATCTTGAAGTTCGCCTCTTGGACTTCAAGGATGATGGCATGGTGGTTCAAGAAGTGGTTCGATCGTCTCTTGGTTTGGAAATTAAGGAGAAGCAAGTGCTGGATCCTATCTTGATGAAAATCAAGACTGAAATTAGTGGACAAAAGGCAGTAGTGTTTGATATCGGTGGCGATGGTACTTTACAGTACCAAAGGAGGTTGTATGTTCCTGATGTCGATGAGTTACTGCAAAGGGTTTTGGCTGAGGTGCATGAGTCGCGTTATGTGTTCATCCCAGCTCAACTAAGATGTATCATGATCTTAAGGATATATATTGGTGGAATGGTATGAAGAGGGATATGGCTGATTTTGTGGCCAAATTCATGATGTTTCAACAAGTTAAGGTTGAGCAAATGAGGCTAGAAGGGTTGTATCAAGAAATTGATTTGCCCGAATGGAAGTGGGAAATGATCAATATGGACTTCGTTATTGGTTTTCCTCGGTCTCAAAGTCAATATGATTCGATTTGGGTCATCGTGGATAGGATGACTAAGTCTGTGCACTTTTTGCCAGTGCTAACTATCTTTTCGGGGAAGGATTATGCAAAGCTGTATCTTCAGGAGATTGTGAAGCTGCATAGGGTGCCTGTTTCAATTATTTTTTATCGTGGCACGCAGTTTACGTCTCAATTCTGGCGATCTTTACAAAAAGGGTTAGAAACTAAGATTAGTCTGAGTACTACTTTTCATCTATAGACGGATAGGAAAGCGGAGAGGACTATTCAGACATTAGAGGATATGCTTCGGGCCTGTGTGATTGATTATGGGGGCAATTGAGTTGAGCATCTCCCTTTAATGGAGTTTGCTTACAACAATAGTTATCATCTAGTATTGGTATGGCCCTTTTTGAAGCATTGTATGGTAGGAGGTATAGGTCTCCCATTGGTTGGTTTAAACTTTGTGAGAAAGACATGTTTGGTCCTGACTTGGTTTACAAAGCTATGAAGAAAGTGAAGGTCATTTGGGATAGGCTTAAGGCTGCCCAAAGTCACCAAAAGTCCTATGCGGATGTTAGGCGTAGAGACTTAAAGTTTGAGGTTAGGAATAAAGTTTTCCTCAAGGTATCTCCCATGAAGGGAGTAGTGTAGTTTGGTAAGAAAGGTAAGCTTAGTCCCTGGTATGTGGGTCCTTATGCGATTCTGCGAAAAGTTGGTAATGTTGCTTACAAGTTGGAGTTGCCTTCTAGCTTGAGCTTGGTTCATCCGGCCTTTCATGTTTCCATGTTGAGGAAGTGCATTAGCGATCCTTATTCGGTTGTTCCTTTGGAGGGATTAAGTCTCACGGATTCCTTGTCTTATAAATAAGTCCCGATTGAGATATTCGATAGGCAGGTTCATTGGTTGCAACCAAGGATGTGGCTTCGATTAAGGTTCTTTGGTGGAACCATAAGGTGGAAGAATCTACTTAAGAAGCGGAAGAGGACATGAAGTCCAAGTATCCGCATCTATTTTCTGCTCTTGGGATTCGTGTGGAAGGTATGTGTCTTCAATACATCTTTGGTTTTTATAGTTTGTTAAAGGAAAGATTTATATCTTTGTCTCCTAGTTTTTTAACATTGTTAAAGATTAGGAATATATTTGATAATGCAAATGAATCTAGCATGTGGTTACCCCTTCCTTGTCCATCATTCGGGGATGAATGTTCCTAGTGGGGGAGACTGAAAACACCCTGATTTCTGGATCTTAGAAAATTTCCTGGAATTCTGATCTCTAAACCCAATACGACTAATGGGTATGAGCCGTATGTTGGGGTACGAATGGTATGATCCGATCGTATACTGACTAGTTTTGGTTGGTGGGATAGATTTTGGTTACTGGAATGGATATGACTTAAGGGTACGAGTCGTATTGGTGGTTATGAGTCATTTGGTTCCTTAACTTTATCTTAGACTTGGTTACTTAGGTTGGATCTGAGTACGAGTGGCTCACCATGAGCTATAAACCATGGTATTAATCGTACCAGGGAACTCATATGGTAAACGGTGTTTAATTCCCCAAGTATATTATTCTGCCAGGTATACGGGTCATGGATACGGATCGTATGATGTGGTTATGACTTGATTGGATGAGTCGTACACTGGACAGTATTTGGTCCAAAGGTGGAAGCTCAGAATACGAGTGTTGGATACTAATCGTATTGGGTGGGTACGACTCGTGAGGACCAGTCGTATCCCTGTGACAGGATTTTATGCATTTTAAGTGAGGATATTCTGGACATTTCTCTACTTATTCTAATAAGGCCCCATCACTTTTAACCTACTTGGAAGGTTATTTACCCTATTATTCTATTCATTAACATTTAGAAACTCTTACTAAATACTTCATAATTCTCTTAAGAGCTTTTGGGCAAGGGAAGCTAGGGTTTCATCTGAATTAGATCACGGTGTCACAACAATTGGATATGGTGAAACTAGCGATGGGATGAAGTATTGGTTGGTGAAGAATTCATGGGGAACTAGTTAGTGTGAGAATGATTACATTAGAATGTAAAGAAATGTTGAACCTGAAGTACATTGCAGAATTGTTATGCAAGCTTCTTATCCAACTGTTTAAGTTGATAGAAATTTGGTGCAAGTTTGCTTGATTCCTCTTGAAAGACTATTGTTGGTCACAATGTGCATAATTTATCTAGTTTTGTCACATCTCAAAATAATCCCTAGAAGTGACTAGCACCCGCTAACACCGCCTGTCGGGAGAACTAATCTTCCTTACACTTTATTTGTTAATAAGTATCACGTTAAGATGTGCAACTCCAACGCATCAATAAATAACTAAAATGTCATTCAACAAAAATTCATAATTAAGCTATAAATCCAACAATTATTCAAAAACTAATCTTTATCCCAAATCTCACGCTAAGATCATGGAGCATCTATAATAGAGTTACATGAGTTCAACCTTCGGGTATGGAAACCCAATGAAAAGACACATAAACAAGATAGCTAAAGCTAAAACGAAAGCCACCACGAACAATACAAAGGCTCACCTTGGTAATAGAACCCTTATGAAGAAACTGTCACCCACTAGTTCCACCTTGCGCGGTAGAATCTGCAGACATGTAAGTAAGGAGTGAGTTATATATAAAATATAACCAAGTAAGATCATCAGCTCGCTACTTTAAGTACTCCTAGGATAAGTATTAGAAAATATAACAACATCAAGAACATAAAGTTATTACACATAGGAAGCATATCATCATAAGGTGACCAACGAGGCCCAACAATCATTCTTCAAGAACCATATACCTCAATACAATTCATATAGAGTACTTATCATAATTTGTAATTAAAGTAATTAGCCAACACCAGGAGTTTCGAGCAACATACACAATACGCTAAATATATCAGGAGTATACACAATACTCAGGGGAGCATACATAATGTCTCATATCAAATCAACAAGCATACACAATTCTCAAGGGAAACATACACAATGTCCCATATCAACTCAACAAGCATACACAATGCTCAAGGGAAGCATACACAATGCCCTAAAGAAATTAAGAAGCATACACAATGCCCCAATCTCACAGTACACAATCATATCACACCATGAAATAATTTATAAAGGGAATATTAGTATTCTTAAACATACAATATATGTGGCTGGCCTTGAAGACCGTCGGTTCTGACAAGCACATGCTCGTCACATGGAATGGACAAATAAAAATACATCTTAAAAATAAATTTGAAAACCAAGCACCTAAAGCTTAAAGTCTCAGTTACCTCGCTAACAACAAGTTCCCCAACCTCACTATGTGTAGAACACCAATCAACTAGTCTCCAATGGCTTCAATATACGTAAAAATATTAAATAGCGATATCAATTCTGTTATTCGGGGTCAAATCTCAGTATCTCTAACTTTTTAAGTTTAGAGTTAAATCTTAATATCTCACACCTTAACTCATGAATTAAAATATTTTAATCTCACTGTTCGAACTTAAGGAGGAATCACCTGATCAAAATATTAACACTAAAATTGTTGAACTGTGCATAAACATACTTAGGCAGAATTCAATTGCATTAACCATATGCCACAAACATATTTTCACTAAATGGCCACAGTGCCACAGATTTTAATTTTCTAATATGCCCCATACCATCATTACAAAAGGATTGTCTCATCATTACTTCTTCTCATAACTAATCATCCGCTGATTTAGAGAAATTCACTTCATGAAACTACAAGCAACATAATTATATAAAATTTGTTTGCCCACACCTGCAGCTTCTGCCCAAGACACCTTAGCCAACCTTCTGACGACTCTTTCAGCAAATAGACTAATAACAAAATTAATATAAGCTACAAAGACAAAGTCATCTTCATACCTGAGCAAAGAACCTTTCTTGTTCTTCTTTTGTGTTCGGATTTGACTCAACACACACCACCCAAAGTCCCTCAACTACTGTTTCTTTCTTTCAGAAAAAATGAGATTAAAAACCCTAAATTTTTATTTCTTCTTGTAACTAAAAGTAAAAACTGAACAAGGGGAGTAGGTTTGTCCCACTCTATTTAAATTCTCTTAATTAATAGTTATAATATAGGATAAATCACTTATTTATCCCTCATTAAAAGTTTGGGCTATTACAGGTGTGCCTAGTTTTCACTTTATATATAGATTGTGTGTATAATTTAAGTATCAAACAAAATCTTGTATGTAAAAAGACTGGTTACGATGTGCATAATTTCCTGATTGGTTTTCACTGTGGTTCTTTGCTGATATAAAATTACATTGATAATGCATTTAACTTGAACCAAATCTACTCTTTCCGTTTCCTTTTTTCTTCACACGAGTACATTCTACAAAATTCAAAATACTTTTGTCTTCTTAAATTTCTGTTTAAATGGAACAAGTATGAAATAAGCAGTCAACAGACACTCAATTACCACTGTAGGTGCAGCAAACAAGGAAAGTAACATGAACTTTGAATCAAATCAACACTGAGAATTTTTCATATGGTACTATTAATGTTCTGATTCCAGTATGCATAAGCTGGTGACTGAATCTACATTATATTGCTACTACTACTGGTACATACAGAAGATGAATAAAATCCAAAAGAGTAAAGAATGGGTATTGTACGTACATTCATGGAAACCACCAAAGCATTTGACCCTATCGATTACACAAAAATAATATTCTACTCCCCCACACTAAATCCATTGATAATGAAAGATTGAATTTTGAGAAATTTTGAAGTGATATGATCAGCGGAAAATGACCTTTGGTCTTGAGAAACATGACCCATTTCCATATCTCTTGGCCCTTCCTGAAGACTATGTTGTACGTTTTGTCTTCTTGGATTTTGGTGGTTCTGGGTCAATAAGAGAAACTGGGACAGAACTTATTTTGGCGTTGCCCCGGCGAGCCGAGCTAGGAGTGGAGGTTGTACCTTTAGCTTTCATGGATTTTGGCGGTTCTGGGTCAGTTGTAGGTGTTGGATCAGAACCCATTTTGGCTTTGCTGCGGGTGAGAACACCGGAAATATGCACATTTGGCCTTTCTTCAGAGATGTTTAACTTGGGTTGCTTGGAACTAGTAGTGTCGTCTTCCTTAGCTTTTCCTTTGATCTTCACATTTCCCATTATTTTCCTGGAATTGAGTGATTGAATCTTACGAGCAGATGACTCCAATTTCCCATTGCCTTTGGTACTGGATGGCTCCTCCATATTTGCAATTTTCTTGGCTACATCAGAACTTGTGTCTGTAAAAGGCAATTTAGACTCTAATTTGGCTTTGCCTTTTTTCCCACTGTGAGTTGCCATTATCTTTAGTGGTGCTTTAGATTTCTTGAACTTGGGATTTTGAGCAACACCAAGAGGTAACTTGATTATTTCTTTGCCATGGCGATTGGAGTTTCGAGTGGCGACCCCGGAAGAAGAGGCGGCGCCACGATCAGAGGTGCTTGTTTTCACATTTGCCTTTGTCAGTTTCTTTGGTGGTGTTTCAGTTTTCTTGAACTTGGGTTTTTCGGCAACAGCAAGAGGCGACTTGAATATTTCCTTACCACGGTGATTGAGGTTTCAAGTGGCTATGGCAGAGGGTTCCACATTTGCCTTTTTCTTAGAAGAAGAGACGTGGCCATCATCAGAAGTAGTAGTTGTTTTGGCCTTCACCTTGTTCGAATCAGAAATAGAACCCACTTTCGCTTTGCCGCGTTGGCCAGTAATTGCCTTTTTCTTGGAAGGCATGGAAGAAGATGAATCACCACCATGAGAAGTGTTTGTTTTAGGCTTGTTGGAGTTGGGTAGTTGAAGAGCAAAATTGGCAATCAATTTAGCTTTTCCACTGCGAGTAAGAATGGTAGAGGGAGACTCATTATTTGCCCTTCTCTTGCGAGCCATGGAAAACAAAGCTTTCTTTCTTTGTTACTTTCAGTTGAGAGACCGTTATGGCAATTAACAGAAACAGAGCTTTCAATAGGCAAAATATATTAACTATTTGATAATATTATTCAAGGAGCCAAATTATCTTGCAAGATAATTATGTATAACTTATTTATATAAGTAAAAAAAAAAAAAATTGATGCATTTTAAAGTTTAGACCTTTAATCATATTACTGAGATTTGCTACATTAAGTATAAAATATGATATTAGAAGTAATACATAAGACTTAACACTTGTTGTATAAAATATAATTATGTATAACTTATTTATATAAGTAAAAAAATTTGATGCATTTTAAAGTTTAGACCTTTAATCATATGACTGGGATTTGCTACATTAAGTATAAAATATGACATTAAAATTAATACATAAGACTTGACACTTGTTGTATAAAATAGAAAATAATTGTTGAAAAATATAAAGGGTTATCGAGTCATTGCATATTACATCATATGTGGGTTGCAATTAATAATCCAATATTACATCGTATTCCCCTACTAAGCCGACATAAATATTCTTTGCTTTCATTTTTCTTTTCCTTTTATTTGTTAACTTGTTCTTTGAAATTAAATTAAATTAATATTTTAATTTAAATTTTAAGTGTTTCAAAAATTATATAAAAAATAATTATAAGTTACCATCCATCATATCAATTTAATTTATTCGACTTTGAGAACACGATAAAACATACTTCTATAAATATTATATCGAACTTTGCTTTTATATATGTTTCTTCCATTGAAACGTAGGAGTCGTTTGTTAGATTGTACAAAAATAATTTTGAATAGAACATATTGGTAATATTTGCATTAATAATATTTGTATTAGTAATATCGATATTATTTATGCTATCATTATTTCTTATACACTGTTTGTTGTACTGTGTTAGAACTTGTCTTTTCAATCTTGATATATTTAAATAAAAAAAAAAATTAAAAAGACTGCATATACATTTTAAGATTTATCCGGGATCTAGCACAGGTTCAGCATATGTTATTTTTGCCTCAATTTATGTGACACACATAGAATTTAAATAATTAATCATATTTTTAATATGTATTTAGATAATTTAAGGTTAACTATTATAATTTATAATATTTTTAATGTAATTTCTAAATAATATACGTTACTTTTCTTATCCAAGCTTTTGTGGCATTGATAGTGAATTATATTTTAAAAATAATTTAAGTTTTTAATTGCTGTGATTTATAATACTTTTCTTCTATTTTAATTTAAGCGACACTAATATAATTTCGAGAGTCAACCAAATATTTTTAATCTTTTAAATTTTTTAAATTGTTAATTATTGCAATTTATAGTATTTTTATGTATTTTTTTAGATGTATAATAGATTAAATTATTTTTTGATATTTTAAGTTGTTAACTATTGTAATTTATAATATTTTTTATGTAATTTTTGAATAATATATGTTACGTTCCTTGTCTAGAGTTCTGTATCGTCCATAGCCAATTATATTTTTTAAATACAACAACAACAAACCCAGTGTATTCCCAGACAATGGGGTCTGGGGAGGGTAAAATGTATGCAGTACATACCACCACCTCCGGAGAGATAGAAAGGTTGTTTTCGATAGACTCCCGGCTCAAGACAAAGAATAATGAAAAAATTCATAATAAAGCATAAAATAAGATGGAATAATAAAAATAAGACACACATACAGTAATACCATATACTAACGAACCGAAGGTACCCCCACCCCAAAGTTTTCCTAACTACTAACTATGACCCCTCCTTCCCCACAAGCACTAGCCTTCTATCCTAATTTGCGTCCTTCAAACCTTCCTATCTAGGGTCATGTCCTCAGTAAGCTGTAACTACTCCATGTCACATCTAATCACCTCTCTCTAATATTTCTTTGGCCTACCGCTACCCTACCTGAAACTATCCTAAACAAGTCTCTCACACCTACGAACTAGGGCATCCGTGCCCTTCCTCATCACGTGCCCGAACTATCTCAACCGAACTTCCCGCATCTTGTCCTCCACCGAAGTCATTCCAACCTTCTTCTGAATAATCTCATTCCTAACCCTATCACTCCTAGTAAGCCCACACATCCAACGCAACATCCGCATTTTTGCCACCTTTAATTTTCGAATATGGGAGTTCTTCACTAGCCAACACTCCGCTCCATACAGCATGGCCGGACGGACTGCCACTCTATAGAATTTGCCTTTAATTTTGGGCGGCACCTTCTTATCACACAACACTCCCGAGTTGAGCCTCCACTTCATCTAACCTGCCCCAATACGGTGGGAGATATCCTCATCAATCTCTCCATTCCCCTAAATTATGGACCCGAGATACTTAAAACTATTTCTCTTACAAACAACAGAGGAATCCAACTTAATTACCACCTCGTCCTCCTGCCTCAAGTCATTAAACTTGCATTCCATATACTCTATCTTTCTCCTACTCAACTTGAACCCTTTAGACTCAAGAGTTTGTCTCCAAACCTTCAATTTATCATTCACACCCCACCCCACCCCACCCCCCACCCCCCGCATCTCATCAATCAATACTACATCATCCACAAAAAGCATACACCAATGCACTTCTCCTTGAATATACCGCGTCAACACATCCATCACCAATGTAACAAAAATGGGCTAAGAGTCGATCCCTGATGCAACCCTATTAAGGCAAGAAAATGCTCTGAATCTCCTCCCGACGTCCTCACCTGAGTCTTAGCTCCATCATACATGTCCTTAATCGATCTGATGTATGCCACTAGGACCCCACTCACCTCCAAGCATCAACAAACAACATCCCTAGGGACTTTTTCGTAAGCCTTCTCCAAGTTGATAAACACCATGTGAAGATCCTTCTTCCTTTCCCTATACTGCTCCACCAGGCTCCACACCAGGTGAATTACCTCCGTCATCAAGCGACCGGGCATAAAGCCAAACTGATTCTCTGAAAAAGACACTATCCTCCTCAACCTCTGCTCGACCACTCTCTCCTAAATCTTCATAGTGTGACTCAACAACTTAATACCCCTATAGTTGTTGCAACTCTGGATGTCACCCTTGTTCTTATATAAAGGAATCATGGTGCTCCACCTCCAAGCCTCAGGCATTTTTATAGTCTTGAAAATGTCGTTAAATAATTCGATCAACCACCTTAAACCACCCCTGCCAGTAAACTTCCAAAAACCCACAAGAATCTCATCTAGCCCCGTTGTCCTACCCCTTCGCATCCTGTGAATAGCCTCGCTGACCTCCTCCACCTTAAAACGCCTACAATAGCTGAAATTACGACACTTCTCTGAGTTCTCCATCTCTCCTAACATAATGTCTTTGTCCCTCTCATCATTCAAGAGTCTATGAAAATACGACTGCTATTTTCTCTTAATATGAATGTCCTCCACCAGCACACTACTATTCTCCCCCTTAATGCACTTCACTTGATCAAGGTCACGACCCTTTCTCTTCCTAGCCTTAGCAAGCCTATACAACCTTCTCCTCCCCATCTCTCTCTTCTAGCCCCGCATACAAGCTCTCAAAAACAGCTGTCTTAGCAGTCGTAACTGCTAACTTAGCCTCTTTCCTAGCTAACTTGTACTCCTCCCAATTAACCCGCTTATCCTCGTCATCTTTACTCTCAACCAACTTAGCATATGCCTCTTTTTTGTCTCCACTTTCTTCTTTACTTCGTCAGTCCACCACCAATCCCCCTAACGCTGACCAGCTCAGACCCTTGAGACACCCAACACCTCTCTAGAAGTCTTTTTGATGCACCTAGCTGTCCTATCCCACATACCATCAACGTACCCTCTACACTCCCATACCCCCATCTCCACTACCTTCTTTCCTATCTCCAGCGCACTCATCGACGTCAAGTCACCCCACTTTATTCTAGGTTGACCCTCATCTCTCTTTCTCTTCTTATCCTTCTTTAAGCCCAAGTCCATCACCAGGAGCCTGTATTGGGTCGAAAGGTTCTCACTCGGAATGACCTTACAATCCTTACACAGCACCTTATCCCCCTTCCTAAGCAGCATAAAGTCAATCTAGAGTCTTGGCTATTGCGCTTCGGAAGGTGACCAGGAAATCCTCCTTCTTTGGAAAGCTCAAATTCACCACCACTATCCCAAAGGCCCTCACAAAATCTAATATAGCAGCTCCTCTTTATTTCTCTCCCCAAAACCATACCCATCATGCATATCGCCATAGCCTTTTGGTAACACCCCAATGTGTCTATTGAAATCTCCTGCTACAATAATCTTCTTAGAGCTGGGAACACCTCTCACCACCTCATCCAAAACCTCCCAAAAATGCTTCTTCTCATTACCGTCCAATCCCACCGGCGGCGTATAAGCACTACACACGTTCAGAGTAACTCCCCCAATGACTAACTTGATAGTCATCAACCTATCGTTGACCCTTTTAACCTCCATTACTTTTCTTCTAATATTTTTATCTACTAAGATGCCTACTCCATTCCTATGTCTCTCACTCCTCGAGTACCATAGCTTAAAACCATCTACATCCCTAACCTTAGACCCTACCCACTTGATCTCCTATACACACACAATATTAATCCTTCTATTTCTAAGAATCTTCACAAGCTCTATGGACTTACCCTGAAGGGTCCCTATGTTTCAAGACCTCACCCTCAACCTATCCACTCTTGTAACACGTCTACCTCTACCACCCCTCACTCCATACCCCAACCCTAACCTAACACCAGACTTTTCCCCCCGTCCCAAACCAGCCCTCCTCTCTTCCCTCACCCTAAAACTAGTCCTCCCCTCTTCCCCACCCCAACAACATCCCCCAGCCTCAACCCCCTCGGATATGACCCTACCCTATCATCGACGCCCAAAGCTACTACTCAAAAAACAAACAAAGATAGAAACTAAGATAGAAACAAAACTAACAGTAGAAAATATAGAGCACACTAATGGCCTAACACCAAAAACAGCAAAAAAATAATAAAAAGCAGTGCTCGTCACCAATATAAGACAACAGACAATTTCAACAAATTAAATGCAAGTCAAGATACAAGAAATAATACGAGAAAGTAAATAGCAAAGGTTATAATTCACCGAGTTACGCTCGTAGACCAAGTTATCTTCTCTTGCGTGGTATGTTGGATGTTGGATCCCAGCAAATTGATGTAGAAATTGGTCGCCGTGATATTTTCGTCGGAGCTTTGCCGGAGTACCACCGAATCAGATCTGGTGCTGTCAGAATCAGATCTAGTCAGGACCAATAAAACCTGATACCTGGACCCACCAAAATCGGTTGCTTGTGACCGAAGCTGCACGTTGACTATGTCGCTGGAGTCAAGCAGACAGTGACCCTAACCCACTGGCGAAAGTAGTAGAAGGTGTGAAAGACGGGGAGAGGGCAAAGTGGAAGAGAGAGAAAAACCCAGGGGGAGAGAAAGAGAAAGGTAGTCGCGTCTACTTACCTGTCGCCAGCGATGGAGAAGCCCGAGTCACGTCAAAAAAGCAGAAGACAACTATTGAGTTAGTCACCAATATGCTAGAAAACCCATTACCCAGAAACTCAAAAATAGCAGAAGAATTTAATTTTTTAAATAATTTAATTTTCTAGTTATTATGATTTATAATATTTTTTTTATTCTAATTTTGGTGGCACAATGCTTAGATTACCATAATAATTAATCAGGGGTCATATAGTAAAATTATATTTGAACTAGCGAAACATAAATGTCTTAAATGACTTACAACAACTAATTAGAAGTGACAAAGCAAAATTACTATAAAAATACTTGTGAAAATAATTTAAGTGAACCTCATATAAGACGTCAAGTTAATTTAAAACATCACGAGTTAATTTATCATTTTTATATCTATTTTACCTTTTTTATTAAATTTTATTAATTTTTTAATAATCAAGTGACTTATAATAATTAATTATGGGTGATATTCAATAAAACTATGGTTGAAGCAGCTGAGGCAGATATATCATAAATGTCTAATTTACTTTTTTTAATTAAATATTATTAATTTTTAATACATCAATGTCTTATAATAATTAATTAGGGGTGATATAGTAAAATCACGGTTGAAGCAGACATGTCATAAATATTTATTTTATCTTTTTTAATTAAATATTATTAATTTTTAATACGTAATGACTTATAATAATTAATTATGAGTGATACAGTAAAATCACGGATTGAATATTATTAATTTTTCAATACATAAATAATTTGTAATAATTAATTAGGGTGATATAGTAAAATCATTATTGAAGCAGACATGTCATAAATATCTATTTTAATGTTTAATTAAATATTTTTAATTTTTTAATATATAAATAACTTATAATAATTAATTATGAGTGACATAGTAAAATCACGGAGCAAGCAGACCCTC